>NC_081195.1:5204016-5206516 GCF_902713425.1 Acipenser ruthenus
ATGACTATAAATGAGAACAGGATAGCCTCTTGACTGCTAAAATCGTGGTCTAAAATGAAAAAAAGCATGTTTATTGCTGGGTATGGAAATTCCTGGTAAGGTACATCCTCTGACTTTTCCATTCCCTATGTGGGTAGAATGTACACGGTCTCAGTGTCCAACTGTTGAAAACTGAAAAGACTGATTGTTGAGTCAGACAAGGGAGGTCTGATTACGTTACAATCAAAACATTTAACTGCAGCTTACTGTTGAGGGTGCTGGTTGTGGCGCTAGGGCATGTTAAATAGGCTTGCGATCCATTATCAATAGCATGCTCAGCAACATTTTCCCAGATGGTACGAGGGGCAGTTATACTGCTAGCTGGCATCTTGTTGGGCCGTAACTGGCATCCTCACGGATCTGGCATTTTCAACGGAGTTTAGGAGACTTATCATTCCAAATGTGTCCTATTTTCCTGTAGTGAAGCCAGACATCTGTTTATCCCATTTTCTCTTGGATTTTGTTATAGGTTTAGATTTAAAAAAAAAAAAAAAAAAGTTTTCTCAGATTTAACAGCTGCTTCAGAATTTCAACCCTGAAGGATCTTTAAATATTTGCAAACTGACCTCAGACCTAATAGATTATTAATATTATTGTCGGAAAAATACTATTGTTTCATTCAGAGACGCTTAGCCTCTTGCTGACATAACGAAAGGCCTAACATGTGATGTGTCAGGTTCAACAATACATGTGGAGTGCAATTAATAATATTGGTTTAAATTGATGTACACCTGTAGTTTACATCTTCAGAGTAATAATAGACAAGTGGCTAAAGACTGATTGGCGTTTTCCTAGTCAACGGTGCTTCCTTTCACTTCCTGTCACAAAGGTCAAAGAAAACTGACCTACGTTGGCAGCCCAGTTGCTGAATAATTCATGTGATTGACTTTTTTGTCAGTGCACACAGTTGTGCTTTGGGACATTTTATTCATTTGCCTCATTTAAAGAGCCTTTCTGCACCTGTTCACGTATTAACATCATGTAATTTGTGCCTAATGCTGATTTTGCTTAGCATTCATTATATTTTTTATTAGGTATATTTCCAAACAATTATGTATGATTATTACCAGAGCTTACAAACAGCCATCGGGTTATTCCCCAGACCTTTACATCTTCTTGTCAGGTTGTTTTCAGAAGCAGGAAGAATAAACATTTGACCAAAACCAGTGTTTTTTGTTTCTGCTCCACAGCCAACCAAAAAACTTAAAACGTTTTCCCTTATGGCTTTGCAAAAGCATGATTAAATCCGACTCTGTGGAAGCTGTACAAATGCCAGCATTTATAAGGTCAATGCTTTTGTTAAAAATGCTATGTAAATGAGGATCTGCAAAAAGGGACATTAAACAAAATTAAATTCATTGTCTCCTTTAATGTCATTTACATTTTGGCTAAGTCTCGGACTGTCAAGGAGGATTTTTGAAATCATTTTAATTACACATCAGCCTGGGATCCGGGGGGTTTCAATGAGGCAGCATTTGGATAACCTGCAAAACGGGGGTCTGTTTATTAACTTCTTAAATGACATGTTTTCATTGCCTCTGCATAATGTAATTAAAGCAGCACATTTAGTGTTAATTCTTCTCACTTGCTCCTCAAGATGTTTGTGATCA
Organism: Acipenser ruthenus; assembly: GCF_902713425.1. Lineage (NCBI taxonomy): Eukaryota > Metazoa > Chordata > Actinopteri > Acipenseriformes > Acipenseridae > Acipenser > Acipenser ruthenus. The sequence continues at coordinate 5,205,666 of NC_081195.1, forward strand.
TTAAAGTATAGGGCACGCAGTCTCTCAGTTTTCCTTCAAGCTTGGGTTTTCATGTTTTAAGGTGATAGTAAAATGATTTTTTTTTACACAAATAAGCTGTGAGCCTGCAGTGTAATTATTTTATTTTATTTTTTATTTTTTATTTTTTACCTTTTGCTTGAGATCTGGCATTGATTTCAAGGATGCAGTATATTTCTGATTAATGAGTGGGCCTGAAGGAAATACATCTCAGGCCAGGGTAAAACTACCAGAGCTGTTTCCATACAAGCGCACAGGTGTGAACATCATTGTGTTATTTATGAGCCACTACAAGAAACAAAAAATACAGCACTTGTTCCATCTTCCAAATAATATACCTGGACTAACCACAGGCAAAAAATAGAAGAGGACAGAAGTGATTCTATATTGCCAAGGAATACCAGCCATAATTCCTTTTGAATTTAAGCATTTTTTGAAAAGCAAATGCATTTTCTATTACTAATAATATTATGTCAGATTTGGCTATAGTCTTAAAAAAAATGCATGCATATATATATATATATATATATATATATATATATATATATATATATATATATATATATATATATATACACACATACACACACACACACACATATATAAACACCAGTAACCCCTCTCTCAATGGAGTGACAGAAAACCAAACAATAATAAGCAAACCAAATAAATGTTTTTATTCTTCTATTTTCACTGACATGATTAAATTAACCAACATAATTATGGAATGCGTACTACTGATTTTCAAATCAAAATGTAACCACTGAAGCAAACCAAAGTAAATTGGTTGTTTAGGTATCGTCTTGTCTTGTTTGTTAGGTTAAATCTATATA
>NC_081195.1:5214016-5216516 GCF_902713425.1 Acipenser ruthenus
TTATTTGCAAATTCCTTACACCTGTTTATCTATCATAAAACTGCCACCAGAGCTCAGCTTTTGAACTTAGAAGTGGTATGCGCTACAGCTGTATTTCCATTTTCTTTTAAACTGTGTTAATTCCATTAATTGCATGGGGTGTTTATGTTTTTAAATCAACATTTTCAATATATCTCGCGGGGGGGAGCCGTGGGGACAATTACTGAATCGGTATGATAATTATCATGGAAATACCATAGCATTAAAAAATATAAAATAAAACACAATTACTTTAAATAAGACATGTTAGTAATTATATATTTATATATTCCCCAGATAAAATCTTAATTGTCTGTGTTTTAATTTCAATATTTAAATTATAGTTATAAAGTTTTTTCAACCCAACACACCCACATCCCCTTTTATAGATGGTTTATAAACAGTGCCCTCCAACAAAAAACTAAATAGGAATACCCTTTTGTAAACTATAAATATGCAAATGAAAGAGTAAAATTGAGATAAACGATTAAAATACCATCAGTCAATTAACAACCATGGAAGATCCCAACATTCACCACTGAAAGTGGGTATTTGTTTCGAGGTGGAGTGGGAAATATAGTGGGGATAATTTGGTTATCAGATGCAGACACTGCAGGGAATTGAACATTATCTCGTCTTAGTGTTAGGACTCCTGGGTCACTTCCTTTGCACCCCAATAATAGTTCTCCATCGGTTTCACAGAATCCAGGCAGGCTTTTACTGGTTACCACCCCAAACATCTCCTTTTAACCATCCATCAACAGGTTGGTTTTATGAACCATGACCACACTAAATAACATCTTGCCTTGCTTTCTCCTCCATTGATTCAACAGTCTTTAATTGCTTGGAACACAAGCCAGATCCCCAGCTTCAAGCAAATCTCCCTTTGCTTTGACTGCTGTTATTCATTGCAATCAGACAACATCTAACTAAGATACTGACTTGCACTTTGACACTCAGCATTGCTACTGTGTTTGATTGTGGTGTCAGTCTAAATACTTTTTTCTGGGCTATCAGTAAAACATTTGATTGTTTAAGTGTGTTTTATCAACGTGAGCTGTTCTACCACATGTTTGTTTTCACTTGAATGCTGTAACTGGAAATGCACTGAGGGCAGATTTTAATGGTATAGGCAGGCTGTGGTATATATTGCAATAGAGAGTGAAATAAGACATGAAGCCAGATGCACAAAAAAGTAAATCTAAAATCTTACATTATTATTTTTTTAATTGTATGAATTTATATCTAGCTGTAACATTTATATTAAGAAAAGCATTATCAGAATACTATGTGTAATTAAAATATTATATATGGCCCTTTTTGCCCTACAGTACATTTCTCACCATTTTTAACCTAGTACTTTTTTTTTTCTTTAAATCAGTGCACTGCATTATACTAGTAATTAAATAACATGATACATATTAAGTTATATGTTGTTGCACAACTATTCAGGTGTCACACATTTCTTTCACTGGTGTACATGACTGCCAAGATATGCTATGTATAGCATGTACAGTGCATATGTAAACCTTCCACATGCCTTTTTAGACAGCAAATTAGTATGAGCCACACTCTGCCTGCTTGCCTCTGTGAAATTATTTTAACAAAGTCTCATTTTGAAGAGGTCAGGCTCCCACATGATGATTTGTTGTTCATGAATCTACTTTGTGCCAATTTGTGTGTGCATGTGCAATCAGAAATGACTCGGGAGTGAGCAAGATAATAATCATCTTGCTGCCGATACGAGGACTTCCTCTACCTGACCACCACGAATCAGGCTGATTCCAAGCGAATGAGATTTTAATCACCTGTCACTACTGCCAGCACTTTCTCTATATTTATGATAATTTTTTTGTGTCTTTTTTTATTGAAATCAGTGTTGACTGAATCAAGTAATCCTGATTAGCAATCTCACTGTATCCAGTGAAGAGTGAAATGCATCAGAGCATTACTGGTTCACCAGAACACACTGAAATTGAAAAGGGAAGCAGGCTGAGTGTGCCTACCTTACTTTACGAGATAGAGTCCCGGATATCTGAACATCCAAACCAATTCCACTTCTTCTATTAAAGGAGGGCCTCATCATGGATTAAGCTATGTACACAAGAAAGAAAAAAAGGTACATGATGTAAGGAATTAAACAGAAGGAGACATATGTAGGATACACAAACCGCACAGAATGGGACTTGGTTTTGCGTTGATAATAGTTAGGTCACATAAAAGCATTCCTACATAGTTGCTGCAGCTCTTGCTAGAGGAACTCTATATAGGCTCAGCAAAGGGGAGTGGTGGTTTAAAAGAACAGTATAAAATAAGGGTACAGATCTTGTCTGGCTATTATTTTCCATTTTACTTAACAAAGTATGTTAATCTTATCATTACTGCAGGGTGTCTAAATGGCTGTACAGGTCATAAATAGGAGATAAAATGGTTCAGGTGACATGAGCCATATGGGGCACATGGACTTGCAGCCCCTTAGGGC
>NC_081195.1:5224016-5226516 GCF_902713425.1 Acipenser ruthenus
ATGTATACAATATATGCACATAAAATAATGTGTAACATTTTGCAAATTATACATTAATAGGAAATTATTACTGGCACAGTGTGTATCTTTAAAATGAAATGAAGTTGAGCCTAGTTAGCTGACCCTAAGCCTTGAAAGGAAGCAAATGAAAAGTGTAAAAGCCCCCACACATCCCTCAGCTGCCAAGTAAGACCAGCAGCAAAAAGGATTTCTTCGGATTTAACTCTATTCTCTCTTCTTTAACAAGAAAATTAGTGTGTAAAGGAGATCTGTCATGATAAAGCGTCGCCCGACTGCCACCTCTCTAACCCTGCAGATTTACTCAATGACTCCCTCTGGGATTCTTCCTTAAGCATCATAAGGACACATTTATTGTCCCTGCTACATAATTTCATAATTTGATTTGTGCCACGGATTAACATGAATTCTGGAATAAAACGTGAGAGAATTCATAAAAACAGGAGTGTATAAAACTAGACGCAAGACAGACAAATGAGATAGTTGCTGATCCTTTTTTAAAAATTTATTTAACTTAATAAACCGTCCCTTTTTTATATTAATGTATTTCTACCACAGCAGGGTTTTATGTGTCTTTCCCCCGAGTGGGAAATCTTTTATCCACATTTACAAGTGGCAGATATATAATTTGTGGTTCATTTCCATGTGAAAGTAGAATGGAAGGTTAACTGGAAAAAGGTAGCAGCACATTTGGATAATTCTCTGCTCTTAAACATCTTTTGATATGCTGAAACAAATCTGCGCTTAGGTGTGATGCAAATATTAGAAATGTTCAATTGATTTGACATTTTCTTCTTGTAAAACCTCTCTAAATGAGTATTGCATAAATATAGGCAGTTCTTTATTTCCGCATATATGATAATATGTACAAAAAATCTTAATTAAATGCTTTGCTTAGGGAATGGTGTACGGCTTTTGATTATCCCTTGTGATACTTGTATGCACAATTTTACTCAACCATACAAAAATACAATTAGTAACTACAATATATGTGCAGAAGATCCTGCCAGTGATCAGTACTTTTGAAATATACTATACATATATTAAACCAGAGGTTTGCTTTAGTGAGGCTGTGCATGGGTCTTGTTGAACACCGTGCTTTGGTAACCGGCAGAGGAATAATATAAATCACTTCCTAGCTATTGTCTTATTAAATCTGATGAGTAAATCAGGGGCTGTAGAAATGTAGTTTCACAAACTGTCTAGTACAAGGCTGAAATACTTCAGCAGTGTTCTGGCTTGGCATTTATGGTAATTTGTCAGGCCTGTATCCAGTAATAGATTGACTCATATAACTGATGCTATAATAGCAGCTGTTTGCTGATCTCTCATTGTCTTTTCCTGACTGACTGTCTTCCATTCCTCCACAATTTCTCACCATGCCCAAGCCATGTGTGCTTTGTTTTGTTTTAATACATTGCTGACCCACAGGTCTCAGGTTACCTGGGTTCTTGTCATACATTCAGTTACACTCTCAAACAGGGCTCGGCTGAAGCTAAGCAGCAACAAGAACACAGTGATTCCTCTAAAACATTTTCACATGAGTACATATAGATAAAGTACATTAGAGGATTGTGCCTGGTGCATGTATACTATAGGACAACTGTGCTGTTAATTAACTAATTAGCTCACCATTTAGGGATAATGCATTTCAAGCCCAACATTTTGCATTTTTCAATGTAATTATTTAATTCCAATTCACTTACAGTTTTTGATAATATCATACCAGATAAGAAGCATCTTATTTTTTTTTTAATACATGCAATGCTTCTTAATAATATAGAAGTATGTAGTTACTTTGAATTGTGTTAGTGTTGTTTCCCTGGAAACACACTGAACTTTGTATTAATTCCAGAAATATTTAATTTCTCTTGGAAATATGGAGCACTACAAACTTTGGATTTGACGTTCTTTTATAATTTAATTCACAGTGCAATTCTAACATTTTTTTTCCCCTCTGACTATGCATATGTTCATCTCCAAGGTTCTACATAATTGAAAAGTTAACACTTGTCTCAGGTTAACAGGGATCAGCTTTACTGACTTTTTTTTTTATAAACCGCTGGAAGGAAAGAAAAAAGCAATCTTGGCTCATACCAAGCATATTTTGCATTTATTACAGAGAATATTTTTACAGGTAGGAGGTGAAAAGACAATTTGGGAATTTTCTTTAGCTAAAAAACTGCATATTAAACAGGAATTGTGATTTTTCCATCTGGCCCTACTGGTTTGGAAGCTGCAGTTGGGCATGATCTTCACTGTCAATCAACAATCCCCAACTGTGAGATGCAAACCTCATGACGAAACCCACCCCAACTCATTAAAGGAAAGCAAACTGTACGAACTGCGCCGCTGTGCGATTTTAATATTTGGTGCATGTGACAGGATCATGTTAGTGATTTGCAGGATTTATCTCCTCTTAAAAGTATAGCCTAAGGCTACTCTAATTGGTAGAAAAGCAAATTCCCTCTTCTCCTCCTGT
>NC_081195.1:5236516-5239016 GCF_902713425.1 Acipenser ruthenus
GATACATTGGAATTTGTTTCGTAAGATATAAGGTTGTCAGCTTGTTTTTTTAAAGACATCATATTAGACCGTATTCTGTTGTTTGCTACCTTCTTAAACAAAATAAAAAATAATAATAAAAAACTAAAACAACTGAGTGGCGTTGGTGTGCTAGATTAAAAAAGATATGTTGTGTTTGGAAATGGTATTTAATATTTCAATTTTCAAACCCCTATTCTTTCTCCTGATATGAACACGTTTGAATTATAATTCATGGTTTTAGCATATAAGGGCCAAAGTTGCCCTGTAGGTAAACAATAGCTTGTACATTTTGTCATGTCGTTCCAAGCCCACATCTGATGTTTTAGCTCACAAGTGCATGTAACGTGAGGGCATGTTCATTTTTGCCATAGGTTCTGTTGTATATTAATTTTAAGTTGCAGTCTCTGCACTAGAACATGGCACCACTAGCATTTTGATTAAGGATTTTATACATGAAGAAATTTTCATTATCTTAGTTCCTCAAAATCTCCCAGGATTGGTTGGAATCCTGACCTGCAGCTGTGTCTCAGAGTGTCAGGATAAATGCTTGTGTATTAAAGTGCGACCTATTCTGTTTCCTCTGTTACATGAGCAATTAATGGGGCCTTTTACTCCTGGGAAAGGCAAGACTCTTCATAGCAATAATAAAGCATTATATAGAACCAGATTTTGCTCATTTTTCTTCCAAACCCCTTGATAAATTTAAAACAGCTTCCTCTGTGATTAGTGATAATGATTGGGTTAAAGCAATCATTAATGACATCAAAATAAATACAAATATATAATAAAAAAAAACTACGGTTTTATTCAACAACAACAACCAAAAAATAGAAGCAGGCAAAATAAAAATGTAATGTTATTTCCTTGTGCATGTTTACATGGTTAAAATAAAAAAAAAAGGTTTTCCGCATGTATAATAAAATAAAATACTGTAATTGATGTGTAACTAAAATATATATATTTTGCAGCATGTGTTATTAGATTATTTTTTTATGCATTTGAAATGCTCAAATCATGTTTTATGTTAAAGGTCCCATTTTAAAACGGTTGATTTTACTGTGTATGTGTGTGTATGTATATGTATATGTATATATGTATATATATATATATATATATATATATATATATATATATATATATATATATATATATATATATATATACACACACACACAACAATATATATATATATATATATACACACACACACACACACACACAACAGTGTGTATATATATATATATATATATATATATATATATATATATATATATATATATATATATTTATATATATATATATATATATATTTATATATATATATGCCGCTTATTAACAACCTCTCGGTTCCAGCACAAAATTGTCATTAACCGAAAGTTGCCAATAAGCGAAAAGCCCCCGTTTTCAAGTGTATTTATATGGAACGATATATACTGTCGTTGTACAAATATGGCACTGAAATACATGTGTTTTAAATGTTAAAATGTTAAAAAATTTACATGAGAAACATTAAAAACCCAAACATAGAACTGTTTACTTCACGTGTGTGTAAAACAAACAAAAAGAAGTAGGCTTAAATAGTACTACACAACGATGTACTACAATTGTCCTTACAATGAGTAAAGCAAACATAAAAAATATGTGTTGTACTAACAATCAATTCTAAAGAACACAATTTTAAAATAAGAAAGTGTCCAACATTGTCTGCTTTTTACAATGTACCACCTCCCGCTGTAAATCCATCTCAATTTTGCGTGCTGCTGCATAGCCAGTTTCAAAGCCATGATTCTGCCTCAGTCCATCAGAAATGCTCGGTTGCAAAGTCAGTGTATAAAAGCTGCATGAAGTATGCACACAAGTCATGCAAGTGCGCTCTGTAGCACTGGCAACTAGTAATAAAGTTGTCAATAAGCTGCGTGCAGTTGCTAACATTAGAATTCCATTAACATTAAAGTCTATGGGATGGGATTGGTTCCGGGGAAAATGTTGTTAATAACCGAAAGTTGTCTTTATCAGGGTTGCTAATAACCGGCATGTACTGTGTGTGTGTATATATATATATATATATATATATATATATATATATATATATATATATATATATATATAACCCTCTAGTGGAGCAAGATGGAAGTATTGTTTAGAAGAAATCCCTCCTCAGCTGTCACCATAATACTACTACTACGACTACAAAAAAAAAAAAATTCAAATGCTTGGATAAAAATAGTTCAAACCCCAGACCTACAGGATTGTGTAAGACATCCTCTCTCTAAAAGAACAATGCTCTTAAGGAACCTGACACATTTGTGTACATAGGACAGTAAAAACAGAATGCTACACTGTCTACTTATGTGTCAGCGTTTTGACAAAAAATTGAGTTGACAACTTGGTGTTGTCTCCTCGGAGGAAAACGATTTCGATTGAGGATGCTAACATGACACGTCTGTGTGGATTCTTATTATTCATAGATCGCCTTCTT
>NC_081195.1:5246516-5251516 GCF_902713425.1 Acipenser ruthenus
ATCTGCATAACCTACTTATGTACATACATTACAGAATATAATTGAAGATCATGATCTTTACATATATTTTTACAGTTTGTTGATTAGAAGCCTGATTCTCTGGCTGCAACACGCTGTGTTACTTACTGCTAGACTAGTGTACAGCTGGAATCATCCAATAATAAATACACTGTGCCATAAGGTGGCACTCATAACAAGCCTTTAATTTGACAAATTACAGGTATTGTCAATGATATAGGAGTGCAACTCAAAAACCATTAAGCTTTTCCTTTTAACTGCCTTGCTGGGTTTTAGGGCTCTCAGTGTTTCCATATCGTTTGGAAATTGAAAGGGTAAACTTTAAGCAATGCTTGTAATAAGAGGCTTTAAAAAAAAAAAATCTTGCATGACACAGAGATTCATTTAGGTTATTACATGCAAAAGTTGGCAGCTTAAGAGCAGAATCGTTTGTAGATGAACTGCCTTCTCCGGGATCTCTCCGACATGACATTTGTTCAGAAGATTAGCCAGGTTGTAATTTGTGGCATAATTGCCCTGTGCGGATGTCCCAGAAGTGAAAACCTAATTGCCTGACAGGACTATAACTTTGCGGCATGCTCTCACCTTGTTAGGTCCTTTTCTGATGCAGTTCAGATGAAGCCTGGTCGCAGGTGTGCCTAATTTACCTCACTATTGAACATGTTAGGTTTAATTGCAGAGTAGTGGTTAGGAAAAATAGGTGGGTGGAATATCAAGTGACTTACTATATGTTGATGGCAGATGGGTGTTAAGAGCTAGTGTAAACTCTGTACTTTGGGTGATAAGGCTGGAGGTGATTCACAGCACTTTATTTTTGTATTTTAATCACCCACTTGTGTTTCCCAATCAACAAATATATCTTTATAGTAATTTTGGTTGCATTTCTTTTTACACGCATGCATATGTACACACTATTTGATATGTCTCTTTGTGTAGAGATGTAAATATACATTCAGCAATTATTTACTATTTACAGCCGTGGGTTCATGCATTTCTCAGAGTGATTTATTTATACTTTTAAAGGACAGCGATTATGTACGTATTTATTTTTGTTTGTTTGTTTCCTTACATTAATCTGTATTAATCATATTCTACTTTTGTTGTGTTTTGTCTTGCAGATTCTTTTTAAAGTTTTTCCTCAAGTGTAATCAGAACTGCTTGAAGAATGCAGGGAACCCACGAGATATGCGTCGATTCCAGGTAACTCCTAGAAACACAGAATCACACTCACAGCGTGGCTATTAGGAATTCTAGATATATTTTTCCAAACATGGACCATGGTCAAACAAAACTTCTTATTCAGAAAAAATAAGTTGGTGGTGCCAGTGAAAAACAAACAAACTAAAATGAGGACAATGCTGGCTCTATCTTGGTGGAGATGAACCTATTACTTTGCAGGTTTATTTAAGCAGGCAGTGCAGTGTGGGATGGACTGTCCTCACGTCAATGGGGGCCTCTCCTGGGAGACATACTGCTTCTGTTTTTGTAGTTTTTCACATTCAAACCTATGTCCGTCTTATTGGGTGGCTAAGGCTCTCTGCATATATGTCCCAGCCTTGAGCTTAGGTTGTAGCATTAGAAAAGCAGCCACTGAATTACGGTTTCCAACCGACCCTTTCTTTCATGTGCAAAACAAGGCTAATCAGTCCAGGTTTTTAGCATAACTATAGGCGTGCCCTATTTAAAATGGTTTCTTTCTCATGGCTATGGTTTACAGACACCCAATTTCTAACTGTAAAGCAGAACAATTTAAGCCATATTAATAAATGTCACTTCAGAGTAAAAAGGTCTGCAATATGTTTTTCACACTAAATATAGTAATTGAAATAACTTTCACATAACGTCAACAAGGCTTCCACAAATTCTTCACCAAATCACCAAAGCAGTATGTTTTCCATTCCATTCGATTTATAAGCATTGTAAGCATTAACCCAGGAATTAGGCTCTTCTGACAGGAATATATTTGTGGTCAGTTTTGCCAGCAAGCAGCATGTGAAAATTATTTTAAAAGCACACAGCCAGCAATAGTGTTTGCCCAAAACAGTGCAGCATAGCTTTCATTTTTCATGCATCTCAGCTGCAAGTGGCATTGGTGATATTGATCCATGCGAGGAGAGCAGAAGGTCAAAGCTGGAATGAGTGGAAATGTCCTCTTTGTCTCACTGACGACTAAAAGAAGCATCAGTCACCAGTGATCTTGTGGTCGACAATGGAGCCACTAGTCACGAGAAGGACTTCTTCAGGTCTCTTCAACTAATCTCCCTGCCTCCCAGAAGGTTTAACTGGACTTAACAGTGTGTCAGACTCTGAACAATATTTCCAACCTTTTACACTAGCTCAGCACCTTTCCAGAGGTGCGCTGAAGGAGGGAGCTTCTCCTGCCGTTCAAACTCTCCAACATTTCCTTTCCTTTCCTTTTTTTTTTTTTTAATCCAGAACCGCACTCTGGAGATATATAACCTGGCTCACAAAATAAAGCAGATCTATTCTTATCTTTTAAAAACTTTCTTAAAAAGACATTGCTCCCTTTTAAAAACGTGTTGTTGGTTCAATGTTGTATCTACAAAAAAAAAAACACTGTTTCAGAGTTATCCTTTATAAAAAATGTTTTTTTTTGTTTTCCGAAAAGACTAAAACTATCATAACACCTTATTTACTCTAGCCACTTAAGTTTGCAGAATGAAAACACTGAAATGGCTTTCTCAAAATGTATTTACGGCAAATTATTCATATTTATTATGTAAATGGATTTGCACCACTTTCTCCAGCAGTGTGTCCCCTGATAATGCTAGCATTATATACACACTGAACTAGGAACATTCCTTTGCTTGTTCTGAGTCCCAGTGAGGTGAGAGTGTTGGCCCCAGCACAATGGCTGCACGTTGTTCCCCAATAATTAATGTACAGTTTTTGCAGCTCCTCGTGTTTAAAGTGGCAAACACTTGGCATGTTTATTTATGTCACACTTTGCTTTAGACTGCCGTTTTGGCAGTGAATAAATACTGTCAATTAACAAAGGCACATTGTTTAAAATGTATTTATTTTTGGTTGGATTTGGCTTTACAGGCAGATTAATTCTTTTCGTTTTGGACGGGGTAAAAAAAAATCATAGTAACAACTCAGTTAAAGGAATGTGCATTCAGCCTACAGTCATTAAGAGCAATAATTAAGATGATGCTGAAAGTAAATGCTTTATTACAATAATGTACATAGTGTTAACCAATGAAAGAAAAAAAAAACCTGCTTAAAGCAGCCACACTTTTGTCTTTTATTAGGGGTTTCTGCCTTGTGACAGAATGCCATTTTCAGAATACATTTCACAGATGCTCTGTCCTAGGTGTTTTGTTGGAAAGGTTGTGCGTTTTGCATGCTTGCTACCACAAAGCAGCTGGAAGCCTGAGGAGGCCCTATCCATCATCTCCTGTATGGCCGGGCTCTGAACCTGGACACAAGAATGGAACCCTTTCACTCAAATAAGAAGGAAATTCCATTGACATACCAGGGTCAATCACCATCAAAATGAACTTGAGAGGGGCTTACTTTCTCCTGATTGAAAACACTTTCACTATTCATATTCAGCTGCCTCCTTTCAGATGCAAAAAAAAGTTCATTATCAGACATTAAATGCGATTGTAAAATTGACCAGGAGATTGTTTACTAAATAGAAAGTAGGAGGCCTACTAATTTATTAAACAGTTTGGGTTCATTTTGAAAATCCTTGCAGTCCTTCATTTGAAGTCATTCTCAAATGATGCAGGCTGTAATTAGATAAACCAGCTGATCAATAGATCAATAGATCAATGAAAATGAGAAGCTTGGGGGGGCTGAAGGACTGATAATGGATGAAGGAATATTTGTGTGAATTGCTTTCATTTGTTAACATAATAGGCACATTAACTTGCAATTAGAGCAGCCAGTTTAAAAGAAGACACAATTATATGAAAAAGCTTTTTTTACTGAGGGTGAACTGAATGACAGGTATTTATAGCAGCTGCCTCAATGGAGTTCTAGAAATGAGCATCATTTTGTAACCCTTTAATCTGAGGCTGCTTCATTTAAGTAGATGTACCTGTTTGTGTTCTTTCACAGTTAAATTGTTGTTACTTTAGAAAATAAAGAGACACACACACAAGGAATAACTAAATAGATAACATCATGATCTTTATATAAGAGATCATCACACGCAGGTAGTAGAAATGTATGGTATGTAATAATATTGTATGATGTACAGAACAGCAAGATAATTTGCACATATATATATATATATATATATATATATATATATATATATATATATATATACACAGTTTAGGGAACATATATATATTCTTTAAACTATGTGTTTCCTACAGATTGCCTAATGACCAAGTACCTGTATTCATTCTTATTGCAGGTTGTTGTATCAACAACAGTCAATGTGGATGGCCACGTGCTGGCTGTCTCAGACAACATGTTTGTACACAACAATTCCAAACATGGGAGAAGGGCCCGTCGCCTTGACCCTTCAGAAGGTACGGCTCCTTCTTATCTGGAGAATGGTAGGCACATTTTTACATGCCTTTTTGATTTGCAGTGCTTTTTTTCTCACACTCTTATGTTTACACTCAGAAGTGTTACTCATTTATTTTACCTTCATTCTTGTACATATCTTTATTTTTTATTATTATTTTTTTTTTACCATGAATTACTCCAAAAGACCTATCTCCAGTACTATAGTCCTTCAATTCACCAAAATTGTATTTTCTCACTGCCTTACTGTTTTATTTTAACAAATCCATGTCTTCTCAAACTTTGTTATGTTGCAAACTGCTTTTTACAACTATCATTTATTCTTTGGTTGATTTACAAATTATTATTATTATTATTATTATTATTATTATTATTATTATTATTATTATTATTATTATTATTATTATTATTTGTGGTCCTGTCATAATATGTTATCCAGTTCTCATTCGACAAGGTTATGTATGTCCTGTTCT
>NC_081195.1:5256516-5261516 GCF_902713425.1 Acipenser ruthenus
CTGTGGCGTTTTTTCATGAATGATTTTAACAAGCTGTCAATAGTCTATCGACATTTGGTATCACAAGAGTTCTTTTCAAAGTACCTTTTTTTCAAACATCCATTCACATTCACACAGGCATGACAAATACATAAATAAAGCCTGCAGTACTTCACTCTAGCCAAGGCCCTCTAGTGGAATGCTTGAGGCAGGAGGTCTTTTCAATACAATTGAACAATTAGTGCTAAAATATTGCTAGAAAAAAGCAGAGGGAGACATATGGAGGCAATTTTCGTGTGAAGGATACCCTCTGGCCTTTCCTGCAAAACGAAAGCCAAGGATCATTTACAGACATTTACAGACTGTAGAACCTTGAGCATGTATGCGAGAGGAGAGACTTTTCAGATGACGGCCTAATTTAGATTCATTTTTGTAATTAAGTCCAACTGGCAAGCATCAGACCTATCAACTGCCATCTCGGTGCTAACTCTGTTTACTGTATGATTTTTCTAGCTGATAACTCCTCACGCCATCAGAGTTCAGACCCCACCACGGCACATTCCTGGAGTGGTTGAAGTTACCCTCTCCTACAAATCCAAGCAGTTCTGCAAAGGAGCTCCCGGACGATTTGTGTACACCGGTAAGAATCAAGAATCTAGTTTTTCTTTCTTTTTTTTTCTCTGGTTCATTTGTGACCTAGTGCTGTTGCTACGTGCTGTATGTAGGCCACCCAGATTTAACAATGGGTCAGTCTAGCTCAGAGCTGTAAAATGTGTGAACTCTCCCCAGCTGAAGATATACCAGGGGGGCCCACACATTGCAACCCTATCCCTTTCCCAGAGCTGCTGTTCAGAGGGGGCTGCCAAGTCCTGTTAAACTCAATGCATTACAAGCACTCACATGAGCCATCTTGCCCTTCACCTACTGAAAACACCACCCTTTAGCTGCAAGTTAATACATTTATTAATTACCACACTGCTGTTGGTATAAAATAAATTCCCAGACTGGTAGAAAGAATGTACATTTCAGCCGAAAAAAGTTTAGGAGAAGGAAATGGGGGCTTATCTGCTGGCAGGGGTGAGGGGGAGGGAAGGGGAGGTCACAGCTTGTCTGACCTGGAAGCTTCTGTCTGATTTGCACTGCTCTGAAATTGACAAGGACAATGAGATAATCATTGGAAATTACTTTCACTCCTTGAAAACCAGGCCAAGGCCCCACTGTAGCCCACAATGTGAAAATTATGTGGTCCCACAGAAGGGGAGGGTTTAAATCCCAAGGGCAGCTGTTTCCTATCAGAGTCCCACCAAGCTTGCAGTCTGGCTTGGCACTCTAACATTTAACCTTCCCAGCATGACGAGACCATAGGGCAACAAGGCTCTGGGATAATGAAACAAGAGTGTAGTGTGGTGTGTAAAGCCTGTGGAAGGTATATAAGTTAAGACATTAATGGCTTATATACAGCCTTATAAAAGCATCAGATCTCAAAGAATGGACCCCATTAGTTACACATACTAAGCAGATTGTGATGATTCTCATCGGGCTAAGGGAAAATGTAGCCCTGTATATCTGTGTTGTTTTTTTTTTCTAACTGTTCCTTCCAGCCATTATAAAGATACAATTACCTTGGGAGATTGTGGCAGTTCAGTTGATTAGCACGGTGAATTAAAAGAGTGAGTCACAAATGACATGTCCAGCTCTTCTCTACAAGTCTTTTGTATTCCCAGTATGCCTCACCCTGTTGTAAGAAGGTCAGAATTAGAGAGAGCTAACAGTTTTCAAGCAGCTAGCACTTAGTAGCAGAATTAACAACCACTCTATATGTAATTGCCAGTTAATAGTAAATTGCCTTCTGGAATGTAAAATACAATATGAACTGGTGGAAGGGTAAAACGAAATTAATGAGAATTTTTGCTGTATTTAAGAATGAATGTACAAATTGATAATTATTGTATTAATAATTTGTATTTCTTTGTTAAATATTTAGACATGCTAGGTTGTTGTTTTTTTTTTTTTTTACCAAATCGTGCAGCTCAGAGAATCTAAAAATACCATAGTAGCTTTCTACTTTCAATATAATTACATGCATTTTTAAATACATAAATACAAATAAATAAATAAATAAATAAAGTAGGTTAACACAGAAGCCATTTTCTAATTAGATTTAAACAGCGATACATTCTATTGATTAAAACAAATTACAGTTTTTACAGTTGTAATTGTAATTATTTTATAAACAGTCTCTTTGAACTGGAAATGGAAAAAAAAATAAAATAAACTGTAGTTTTGGCATGGCATTTTTGTTAAGCAAATGTATTTTAATGGCTGCCCATTTAACAAAAGGAATTCAAGGAAATTGATGTTAGTTTTGCTTCAAGCGTGGTTCCTCACCATGCCATGAATACAGCTCATTTAGAACTCTTAATGGTGACCTCCCTCACCCAAACGTTTTGTTGACCCACCCTCATTTTAGAGATTTCTTTCGCTCAATTAAAGAAATTATCACAAATTACTAGGAGTCAACATGCCGTTTGCAGCAGACTAAGCCCTGTAACCAAACACAGATATTGGCAGCCGGTGGTAAACATGTCCTAAATGGACACAGAGACAGACTGAATGTTGAATACATGGAACCATTCCCAGCTCTGCAACACATTTGATAGATGCGAACATAAATGATTATTTCTGCACAAAGAGTTGCATTCAATATAGAAACTTTTAAAATCTTTACTCAACCAGCCATCTCGGTCATTATAAAAAAATAAAAAAGGACATTGGTAGTGTATCAAAAAAATACTACCTACATAAACTAAATTGTCCAGTTCCCTCCATTTGGTCACATTTTTCCTTTCTAAAGCTTATGCTTTCTTATTGGCAAGCTTCCACCAGCGATCCCCCCTGGCCCCCCTGCCTCTCACTTCTCTCTTTGAGCAAAGGTCTCATGTTGCTGAAGTGTTTTAAAGATCTTTTGTGTTCATTCAAATGTGATTCTGTCAATGGCACTGGTACACTACTTAGAGTCGATAGCTCCTTTCCATCATAGCCAACACAAACTAGCTGTCTAATAGGCCAGTGCTCTTTACACAAATTACTTGTGTTCAAGCAGCTAATGACCGTTAATTGCCTCCCACAGATATTATTATAACATACAATTTTTACTGGATAAATAGTCGTTCTACAATGTTAATCTTTTATTATTGTATTGACGGCACTGTAAAAATAAAAAAGTCATGAAAAAGAACAGGTTACTAAAATAAAAAGCCCTTGATGAAGTACATCTGCAAGGCATTTATCAGAATATGACTTTATACAAACGAAAGAAGCTGCCAGTAATGCTTCAGTACCTCTTATACACATGGTTATTTAAGGCACGGGGTCAGAGGATTTTATTTTTAACGCTACCACGTTATTAGTCTGCAGAATGTTCTACTTTTGTATTACCGGTAAGCATCCTACAAAGACCTCTATGCTCTTACATTCTTACTTTAACCTTGCTTGTCCTGCCACATCTTTTGTCACTGTAAGGCAGTTTCTGCTGTGTCTAATACTTGTATTGGTTATCCATTGATCAGGCCTGGCGTTGGATCCAGCTGTCAGCAGGGCCCTAAAAAAAAAAAAAAAAAAAAAATCAAAGTGGGACAGATATGCTTGTCCTCCTGTCAATAATGTTCTCTCTAATAAGTCCTCCGAAGCTGATCAGGCAATTCTAAAAGGCTCTTCCAGCTGATACCTTGAAACCAGTTTTAACACTGATTTCACAGAAACAGGTTGTTGTTGTTTTGTTGTATTATTATTATTATTATTATTATTATTATTATTATTATTATTATTATTATTATTGACAGCTAAGGAGGAAAACAAAACATTCCACAGTGTAATTGATAACAATGCTTTTTTTGTCTTTTTATTCTGATACCCTAGACATGCCACCATAAGGATGGCATCAATCTTATTACACCATATATGTGTTTTCAGTTCAAAGGCGCAGATACTGTACGCACCATTTTAAAATAAACCAAAAAATATTTTAAATACACCGCTCTTTGAAATACTCTTGTGCTGACTTAAAACAATGACAGGTTTCATAAATAAAACACAACACTGAAAATCATAATTCTGTCAAAGCTATTGCTTTCTATTTAGGCATGGTCATTGATGGCCCTGCCTTTTATGCCTCACTGGAGGCCAGAGAAATAAGACATACCATTGGTGCTATCACACAAGAAGACTATTTGTCCTAATCAGTGACACCCATTTACTAGAATTGCTTAAAATGAACTATAGCTCATACAGATATCGTACATTTAGAAGCTCTCATTCATCATGTGAAAATTGAGAGCCAGTAAACTTTTCTTTTCCTCCGATGGGATCATAGGCATGCATCAAAATGTTAAAAAATGACTGGTGAGAGGGAACTGTCACACATTTATCAGGGAAAAGGAACATTATTTGCTAATTTCCCAACCTGTACAGTGACAGGGTGCTTCATCTTTGGACCCATGGTGACCAGCACAGCCTTTTTGTTATTAGTACAAGTCAAGCGCTTTTTGGCTGCTCTAACAAGACACATTTGTCTATCATCATGGGGCACTTTATTTATTTATTTTCTTTGACCAGAGCTTGTTCCACACATCGTGATTGGCTGTGCTCAGCCAGTTTGTGGTGGCGCTGGATGGAGAGAGACCTGATAAATCACAAAGTTTTCTTGTCAAGGTGAAGGTATCGACTCTGCTGCACCAAAAACTGACAAAATGTAGTGGGGAGGAGACAGCAATTCATCATCAAAAAAGGACAAAGGGGTCATCTTGGTTTCACTCAATAAGCGCTGAAAGTTTAAGTTTTAAACAATGCTTATTCTTATGGACTGAATTTCCTTCAATGTTTAGGTAGTTTATTTTAAGTTCACATATTATAAATTCCTGAACAAATTCTCTGGTTCCACCTAAAACAAAACAAATGAAAAATGTGTGTGTATATATATATATATATATATATATATATATATATATATATATATATATACA
>NC_081195.1:5266516-5269016 GCF_902713425.1 Acipenser ruthenus
TAATTACCCAGTTCTAAAACAGGAAAGTGGTATTGATTGGCCAGGCTCAGTGCTCTGTGACTGGGATGTGCCAGCGCCTGGCCTGCCTCTGCTGGACTCTTGGCTTGTAAACTCAGCATGTCGAGGATTTATTGGATGTATGTGGAGGGTTTTATGTTTCTCCACTAGTGGCGAGCCCTGCCAGAGAGGTCTCCCAAGCTCCTCATTTTGTCAGGCGGCAGAGTGATAGATCTTATGTTGCACAGCACTCAAAAGGGCTCCAGGCCAGATATGCTGGAAGTTCGAAGGGAGGGGTGGGGACGAAAGTCAAGGTGGATTTAGCCTGTTATTAGTCAATCTGTTCTGCATATGACCCAGCTGCCGCCTGAGAAACAGAAAGGCAAACTAAATAATACAACCCACCCTCCCCCACCCCCTCCGTTTCAAAACCTTGTGCTTCTTGAGTGCCTGTCACTGCTCTCCTTAATACAAAGAGATAGGTAATTGTATTGTAATTCATAAATGCAAATACATTGGTACTTTCAATGTACAAAAGCATTAATATTGATGTGAAGTCAAAGGAGTTAGTTCTAACATGATCTGCTGCCATGAGGCAAAGCACAGGGGGTGGCGAGTGGGGCATTAAATGTAATTTTTAAACCATTCTTTTATCATTTTTAGCAGTGACTAAAGTGCTTTACTCAAATGTTACAATTGCCCCAAAAAATGAAAAGAATGACTTGGCTATTTCATTTCTACATTATAAATGGAAATAATCTGTATGCAAAAGATCAGATTAAAACTCATTATTATTTCATATTCTACTCAAGTGATATTAAGCCAAATCTACTACTGAAAAGGTTGATGTTTCTGTCTTACAATGAACGTGTATGGTTATCACAAGTCATAAGGCATGTAAGAGCTTGCATTAAGGCTTCTATCACCTGTCAGTTGCATTTGCATAAAATCAATACAAGTTGGTCATCTATCTTTTTTCTGACCAACTTTCATCAGACTAAATTCATTAAGTCAAATAGTCATGGTGATTAGCTCCCAAACAGATGACACCGCAACATGTTACAATGTGCAGTGAATGCCATATTTCTGTTCTTTAATCAAGAAATGTAATTCTTTATTTAAGTTTTTTTTTTCTAAGCAAGTCATTCAGCAAGGCTGTACTGGTGGAGGCTCATCTGTCCTAGGCACACAGGCTTTTTGCTTGACACACTTGTATAGGCCCAGGCAGAGACATGACAAATTGTCCCGAAAGACAATGCTGACAGCCTCTGATGATTAATGGGCTGATTATGAAGTGGTTTTACACATATAGAATTTACATCACAGAGAGTTAGAAATGTGGCCATGTCACAGACGCCGAAGCGGTTTGAAGAGCTTTACTATTTGCACAGGGCAAAAAAAAAGGAGAGCGAAATCCCAGCAAAAGCCATGTCATGTAAAATCAATATGTCAGATCAATGCTTTATTAACAAGAACATGTCTTACTTCACATTCCTATGTGGACCTTTGTCTCTGGGATGCATGATGGAATGTCAAATCAAATTGCAGTCTTCAAGTTTCTGTCGTGTTATTGAGTGTAGGCGTGTGAGGCCCGCCACCTCCCTCCTCCTCTCCCTACCGTGCATTGATTACAAGATGTACTGTCTGTGTTTGCACAAATAATTGCAGCACTTGATGATAAAGCCGACCAATTATTTTGGGTAACATTTTTGAGTTCTGTGTCCCCAGCCCTTAATTCTGCATGCTATAAGCCTTCATGTTCACTTGCACTCAGCAAACCCACTGAGCTGTATGGTGTTAATCATGAAATTACATGCTGACTAATGAGTGATGGCCTAAATTGCAGACTGAGTAATGAATAGATGGAGGCAGTTCTTATTAGTCTCAGAAAAGCCATTGATTTATGTAGCACCATCCACTGCAGAGTCACTCTGCTGAAAATGATATCTACATCAAGAAGTAATATACTCTAATAAGTATTTTCATCTCAACCGGTCCTCAGGCCTCTAGGCTTAGTTTTTGTTTGAGTCAGGGAGAGCCATAATAAAGCCCTATGACTCCTTAGAAAGCTTGTTAAACACAATGTGTGCAGTCTAACCAAGTCAGGATTATGATTCATATACTGTACACAGCGGCATGTGCCAC
This sequence comes from Acipenser ruthenus, assembly GCF_902713425.1. Taxonomy (NCBI): domain Eukaryota; kingdom Metazoa; phylum Chordata; class Actinopteri; order Acipenseriformes; family Acipenseridae; genus Acipenser; species Acipenser ruthenus. Next base: position 5,268,659 of record NC_081195.1, read on the forward strand.
TGATTTATGGCCAAGTGCAGTTCATACTCAAAATTACAATTTGAGGGGGAACAAAAGATTAATTACTATTTGTGGCCTGCAATTTCATGAGGCTAGTGCACTGCAGCTGTAGAATGATAGTGCTCTACATCAGTTTGTAGTCAGCTATTCACAGATTATTAAACCTTTGCAAGATTAAGTGCTCCTCCTGCCTAGTTTGCGCTCAGGCAATATGCTAGAGAAAAAAGGACCACAGGGATAAATCTGAGTCTTGCAATAGCCGGACATATGTCATCATTGCCAGTTTCCCATAAATCCTTCGACTGTACAGAAAGTGGTCCGTGATGCAGACATCACATCACGACTGCGATGATTGCTC
>NC_081195.1:5274016-5311516 GCF_902713425.1 Acipenser ruthenus
TGTAATGTATTTATACTTGAGTTGCATTCATATGTAAGCTGGTTAGCTATTATAATTATAATAATTATTATAAGCACACTCAGGATGCGCAGTACCCATGATTTATCTTTTTTCTCCTATAGGAGGTATTATTGAAGAGAGCGGCTGACCTTGTTGAAGCTCTGTATGGAATGCCCCACAACAACCAGGTAAATCAACAAGACTCAGCATGTACGTCGTTATCAGTATGCAAATGAGCACCTATTTTGTGAATGTACGAAGTAATTAAATCAGCACAATTTTATCACCACTTTATATATTTCAAAACTACCTTCTGGGCAGTCTGGTGAGAAGCCATTGTTCTTAAGAACTCTCTTTTCCCGTTCCACTCCTGGCCAGTCTCTCTGCTTGTCTGCGAAGAGCCCTAATCGTACAAAACACACATGAGAGTGCTCATTCAAACAAGAGAATAACCTTGAACTGAGTCCAAAATATTGTGTAACTAATGCAAATTCCCAAATAAATCTGCTCAACGGCGCTGGTCAAATACAGCACTGTTGGAAGGAGAGCTTTCATAGGTTTACATTAAATCAAGTTTAAAATTACTGTTTCTCATCAAATTCAGATTCAAATATTCCTACTTGACTTCTCCAGTTTCAAAGAATTATATGTCAGGGACATGACATAAATTACGTAAAGTTTGTAGTATTAGAACAGCTCAAATTAGACAATGCGACATATAGAAGAATAAAAGAAAGTAAATGGATAAATAGACTGAACACGATTATGCCAGTGGGACTCAACAGAAAAGAATGAACTAATTAACTTCAATAAATATATAACATTTAAAGAAATAAACAAAATTCATTCAAAAGTTGTGCATGCTGATGCGCTGGGGAGGCCAAATCTAGACTGATCCCCAGAGCCAACATTGCATGATATAATAAAAATATAAGTTTATATAAAGTAGAGTTAATTAGAATTAATACAGATTCAAAGATAGAAGTAAAACTGATGTCACAATATATAGAACACCATTACATCATGTAAGAATAAATCATGGATTTGAATGTAAACAATAACAAATAGTTGTCATGCCGTTAAAAACCTATAAATACCTCCAATGTTTTGATTCAAACACAGGCTCCCTTGAGAAAGATATGTACAACATATCGAAACGTTGGGCAGCTGGCTCTTTGAGCTAATATATATATATATATATATATTATAGTTTGTGTCTTGGTGATTTAATTTTGATATTATCAGCCTTGAGAGAATAGATAGAAAGTCGCTCCCCAGTTATTCCCACACTCCTATAACATTGGGGAAGTAAATAGTTTTAGTAACTGTAACCAATGTCTTTTTCTTCCAGGAGATTATTCTAAAGCGGGCAGCTGATATTGCAGAAGCTCTGTACAGTGTACCACGCAATCACAACCAGATTCCATCTCTTGCCAATACTCCATCACACACTGGAATGATGGGAGTGAATTCGTTCAGCAGCCAGCTAGCAGTGAACGTATCAGAGACATCACAGGCTGAACAAGGTATGTTACTATGACCAGAGATAAGTCCTTCTACAACAACTAATCTACCTTACCCTTCAATATTACCTGGACAGTACTCAGTATGTAGGCTGTAGCTATATCTTTCCTCCCTGCCTCTAATTAATCTCCCAGGAGGTGGGTCAACTGTCACTGAATCCCTTATTTACTTGGCAGTGAATGACCGTTCCTGGTATTCACTTAACACCATCGCTGATAATAGTTTTACATCTGTTCTTTGTTGCTGCTGCTAAGGTCAGGGCAATGTGGAGAATATTTCTTCCTCATCGTTTAAGCATGCAAAGCAAAAAACTAAACAAAAAAACAAAAACAACAACATCAAAAATAAACTACAGTGATGTAGTGTATAGATTAAGTTACCAGGTGTATTGGTCTTTTGAAATTTTTTATTTGTAAATAGTATTTTTATTATCTTATTATTTAATCAATAAAGTCATTATTTACTTATTTGTCTTCAAAGATGTTTTTGCTGCATTTCTCAAATACGTTTTGGGCTGTTTTTACTTCAGGGAATTAGTATCTTACATTTGGCAACATTTTATTTTCTTATTAAGCATGTTTTATGTAATAATGCCGTAATAATGTTTCAGAAGTCCCCTTTTTGCTGTTCAGTTCAAACTAATTTAATAACTGTTATCATGTTTTTATTTTGTAAGTTGCCTCTTGGTTTACTGAGCTAGAATTCTGACAGTATGGTGCATTCTTCAAATCAGAGACCTTACGGAACATACCAATCACCAAAACAATAAACATTCCTTGCAGCCTTTTAATGCTGAATGGCTGTAAAACTAAACAAGTTGTTCCTTGTCTGTGGTCTGTGAAGGGCTCAGGTTCACTCACTTCACTGGTACTGCTGATAATTGTTGCTGAAGACAGGCGTGAAGCTAGCTGGCAGATTCAGATAGAAATAGGCTTTTGTTGGCTATCTTAGAATAGCACGCACAAAAAAAAAAAGAAGAAACAGCCTCACTTGCATTCATAAAAGAGAAATGCAGATGCAGTACCTCTTGGAGCTAAAAACAAAATGCAAAAGCAGGTTAGAAAGAGGATAATCTTGTATTCTCTTGATGAGATGCAGAGTTGCTACTAGGAATGTAGGCAGCATGTTGTTTGATGTTGGGAAACGCTTCTCTTCTCATTCTTTAAACTTTGTTTTTTTTTCTTCCAACAGTAGGTTATAGCCGCAACACAAGCAGCGTGTCCCCGCGTGGCTATGTCCCAAGCAGCACTCCTCAGCAGGCTAACTACAACACAGTAAGCAATAGCATGAATGGCTATGGCAACACAGGAATGCCAAACTTGGGGGTTCCCAGCTCTCCTGGATTTCTCAACGGCTCGTCGGCCAACTCCCCCTACGGCAGTAAGTATCGAGGTACTTCTTGATCTTCATCTTAGATTCCTTACGTTCTTTTTATTTTAATTTTGTGTATGATGTGTGCTACTGGATAAAAGGAGGGGTGACTCTGGAGGCTGAATACAACAGTCAGTTTATGCAGAACTTCTTAAACAAATTTGAGAAAACAAACGATATAACCCGATCCATTCCATTATGCTTTAAAAAAAAAAAAAAAAAAATTGTGTTGCTTAATTTAATTTTTTTACAGAGTCCAACACAAAACCTATTATCCAGAGAGTGGCCAAGACAGGACATTTCATAACTATTTTTTCCCATAATTTTTTTTCTTGTGGTTATTTTTTTTTTTATCCCCCCCCCCCCATCATTATTATTATTATTTTTATTAAAGAGGCAAGGCCTTATCGCCCTCTTTTCCATTTGTGCCATGCAACCCTCTCTGAGTCGTGATTATTTTTGCTTTATTGCAGTAGTGCCGTCAAGCCCTACCATGGCAGCCTCTTCGGTCACCCTCCCTTCAAACTGTAGCAGTACGCACGGCATTTTCTCATTCTCACCTGCCAATGTCATCTCTGCAGTGAAACAAAAGAGCGCCTTTGCCCCTGTTGTCAGGCCCCAAGCATCTCCTCCTCCCTCTTGCACCAGTGCAAATGGAAATGGACTTCAAGGTGAGCTGGACTCCCTCCTTTTCTAGTATCCCACAGGCTTCTCACATAATGGGAAGCTTAACATACAGTACTTTCTTTTTTTTATGACTTATGATTTGAATGTGCCATAGTATTACCATATATCATTATTCAGGTTAATATTTTTTTTTATTTTTATTTTGTATTTTTTAATTTTGTGTATTTGTGTATGTATTTGTTTATTTGATTGTGTATATACTTTATAACTAGGCAAGAAAAAAAAATACCCTTGAATTTAATATTTCTGAGAATGTCCTGGCAAGATAGCAGCACAATCATAATGCTTTCTGTAATGATGTTCATCACACGTGTAGCCAAATTAAAACTTGAATGATAGATGTAGTTTAAGTGTTTAACACAGCTAATACAGACTGAATGACCTTTCCATTTTATTTTCTGTTCTGTGTTATTTGTAAAATCAAACATGAATCATTTAATCAGTATATTTGTTGGATTTTAAGTTTAAGACAAAAAGCATTATTTACAAAATCTGCTTTCTGATTCAGCAAAATGACTTATGTTTATTTATTCATTTTATTTTAACAGTTTTACCGGGATATTACTATTCAAAATAGTTTGAGGTTTTGAATAGATACAAAAGTAAGGGTTTCCATTTTTATTTTGATTGTTTGTGAATGAAATGTATTCATTATATTTGCATGTGAGTCAATCATAATAATATTAATAATGCTAATAGTAGTAATACATGTCTTCTCAATGTTGCTACTCTAATGCCATATAGACTCTGAAACTGAAAGGCCCATATATCAGTAGTAAGTCAATCTGAAATAAATTAAGAGTCTAATATTTGTCTTTGCTAAGCTGCCCTTGTGCTCAGGCTCCAAATTTACAATGTGTTTCTGAGAAGTACTTGTTGATGAAGTTATTTTAAGGTACTGTAGTTTAAAGAGAACACTTTGTCTTTAAAAAGGACATATGTTGAGGTTTTACTGATTTAGAGTTAATGTTATATCTTGTTAAATATGTATATCTTCAATGTAGCTACTTGATGTATTAAAATGGAGCCATTAGGAGACCGGCTGCATACAGATTATGTTGTGTATATTTTTTGTATAAATAGCAATCACCTGATTTAATGCATGCAAGCACTGCCTTAGGTATATAATATAATAAATTTAATTAAAACATATATATATATATATATATATATATATATTGTTTTCATATTGTTGTAAATGAGGATAAACTACATAGCTTGTTGGTTCTGAAAGGTTCATGCAAAATAGTTATTGCCAAATTGTTCACTTTAAAAATAAGTTTTAGCTGTAGTGTGTATGCAAGATTAATATTGTTAGGATTAATGAACTGGCAAATTAATGTTCATGTCGCTACATGCACATACTTATTAATATTTGTTGTACACAAATTAATGAGGAATGCCATGTCATCAAATTCAGCTCCAAACTTAAAATCACCCGAACCATGACGCTACAAATAAGTGGAAGGGATTCAAATCATTTTTATTCTGGCAGTTCACTAGGTGCCTAATTGTTAAGAATGAGCGGAATGACCAAGTATATCAATCTTAAGTCTTTGGGTGGCACCTTGGCTAATGATTTCCAGGCAGATGGTCTTGAAAATGTCTTTGATATAGGAGAGCCCTTGAGATGGTAGTCAGGTTATTATGATAAAATACAATTAAGAGAATGCAAAAATCGAGGTCTCCTAACCATGTCAGAAATGCTAGAAGAAAGGAGCCGAGATTGCTAAGATTTCAATTTAGGGAACCTGAGAAGTGTCTGGTCCTTGACTGGCGAGAGAGCTGGCCGTATCTGACGTTACCAGAAGTGACCATGTTGTTTCTCAGCTGTCAGGAAAGGCAGCCTCCAGGGAGTCTGGGCCACTGTTTGCCATTAACAAAACGCTAAGAGAAATATCACACATGTGGGAGGCAGGATACTTTCTGCTGGAAATGTCAGAATCCTCCTCTTTTTAAAAGTGGTCTTTGCAGAATGCCTTGTTAGAAAGGCACATTTCAGCCCCCCCCCCCCCCCCCCTTTATATTATGGATCTTTCAGGAGTCACAAAATACAGAAAAGTATTTGTCATATATAGAAATGATATGTTATATTTATTAAGAACCTACTGTAATAGTGCATACATGGTATTGCTTGTATGATATGTTTATAATGATGTACAGTATGTTGCTTCTCGTAACTAAAGGTTGTTTTTTTTCTCTCTTTCAGCAATGTCCGGGCTGGTCGTCCCACCAATGTAAATTGCACATGTTCACCTTCAGCAGCATCAAGCTTCCACACAATGGGTTTCAAAGGACAAGTTTAGTACATATAGAAGATGCTGGTAGAAACAGTGTCATCAATCATGAATAAAATCAGCAGCTAATTCTGTTATTCAGAAGAAAAAAAAGACTTTGTTTCAAAGATTTTATTCAAATTATAAAGAATTGACATGCAAGCGATTTCTTCATGAACAATTCCATTTTACTGACTGAATCTTTTCTCAAGTTTTCACATTTCTCAGTCTTGAAGAAAAAAAAAGGAACAAACAAAAATCAAAAACTAACAAAAAAAACCCTGTCTATTTTGTATAAAGTTTCTGATCTTGGCTATGTCTAGTTTTTGCTGTGTGTTGGGAGAAGCTTTGTGGATGCACCATTTTAATTTTCATGAAAACACTGATGAAAAATGCCTCAGAACATTTTTCACTTCTCTTAAATAGATTCACAATGGTTGTGTATCTCTATAATGTGAATACGGTTTGTGTGGTGAGAAAAAAGGGGGCCAAGATGGTATGTGCCATTGAACTGGAAAAATAAATAAATAAATATATGATTTAGAAAATAAAATGGGGACACAGGGAAGGGTCGGGGGAAATTTTATCATGCTTACGTCATCTTTAAAAAAAGAAACTTTGTAACTTATTGTAGTTAGAAATTGTAACTTTGATATTGCAAAAATTATTCTCTTGCCTTCAACAAGCACACTGACAGAGATACAATGCTACTGTCTGTTGGTTAAAAATATACTTCCACTGCTAGAGCTTCCTGTTAAGCAAGTGTGATCTGCAATGTTTTTCAACTTTTTGCTAGCACTGTATACTATTGCATTCTTAGGCTACTGTGAAGTCTGTTTCTTGTACCAGAAAGTTGTCCTTTGACTTCTAGATCCTTCTTCCCTAATGTGTTTTGTATGTGGTTATAAAATTGTAGACTTTTGTGATTTTGCCAAAGTTGTAGCTAAATATTTATACACTGGTCTTGAATTTTTTCAGATCCACTTAAATCTTTAGTACAGAGTTTTATTCCTTATGATGTTTATAAGGAGTAAAATGGTCTTATTCATTGCAACACTTTCTTTCACATAAACACTTGCTGTCACTAAGGGAATCTTTTGTAACATATCAATTATAAATATTGTATTTATCTTTGAAATTTTGTATATTGCTTTCCATCCTTTTATTTTATCTTGTATGTATTGTTTGTCATGGCCTGATATTGTGATGCTGTAAAGAGCTAAGCCAAGAACTGTTGCCTTCATTCACACTTCTGTTTTTATTAATAGATTGCAATGTCCATACATTTCATTTGTATTTCAGATTTTTTATTACTTTTGTCAAGACTTTTCGTCCATTTTTAATTTTTTTTTTATTTTGAGGAAAAGTCAAATTCATTGTTTATTTTTATATTATTTTTTAAGTTATCTAAATGAATAATTTTTTGAATAAAAACTGTTTGTTGTATAGTCAAATAAATTGTTTGTGACACATGGCTGTAATGAATACTAGTAGAAAAATGTGCATGTAACACAGCCACAGAGGGATGATTCAATTTGTGGTTGTAAGTTTTTTTTTTTTTTTTTTTTTTTTTGTAGAATGTAAAAAGTCATTTTGAACTGCCACCCATGACTTTGCCACATAGCTGAACTGTGTTTACATGGAACAAAAATACAGCGCCTAAATCTGGAATGGAACATACATTAATCACTGATGTTTTATTAAAATTTATCAGAAAAAAAAACTCTTATGCCGTCTTAACAGTGGACTTCTTGAGAGTAGCTTTTCTGCTGTTTTAATGATGTACTTACACCACAATAGCCAATCATCACTCCATAACGATGATCAATGGAGTAAAAAAAAAAAAAGCACAAACATTTTTACAAATGTAAACTAAAATCACGCCCCCCACACCTCTTTTGCCTATATTTTTGCTGTATTCTGCAAATCAGTATGGAAGTCTATGAAGTGTTAAAGAAGTCCGATTTTATATTCTATCAAAGATCAAGAACAAGTATAAATGTTATACATTGTACATGACATTTTTTTTACAATTCCCAAAAGTACTGTAGCAGTCTGTAGCAGTAATGTGTTATATATATATATATATATATATATATATATATATATATATATATATATATATATATATATCTATATATATATCTATATATATATATATATATATATATATATATATATATATATATATATATGTATAATTTTCCTGACAGTGCCAAATTAACAGATTGAGGCATGTTTTTTGTTATGTTTTTTTTTTTTGGTTTACTTTGCACTGAACACTTTGCAAGTAGCATGTTTTAATGTTTTGCAGACTACAGCATCAAGGTTCAAACCAAAAAGGGGCGAATCTTCTTGGCAAAACTGCACACTTTAGTTACTTTTTATTTTTCCATATATGGAAACGAGCGTATTGAATAAATGATGAATGTGCAACTCATTTGCTTTGTGATAGCTCAACAAGGCTTAGCTACGTGGAAAAGCCTAAGAAGTCACCTTGAAAGTAAGAAGACAGCCTCAAGGTCATGGAAAGAAAGTTTGCAAGTTTTATCATTATCTGGTTTGTGTTTTAGATGAATTAGTCCATGCACTCATTGCTTCGTTGCCTTCAATCTGAACGCTTCACTAAATGGTAGACTTTACTGTTGGGGAACCTACAAGATTGTTTTACCTGTACATTTTTTTCAGATATTTAACTGTTTAAAAAATGTTCATTTTACACAATATTTAATTAAAGTATTTCTTGTCTGTGAATTCCCTTTCCCAGTATTTTTAGTTTGGAGTTTTTGTCATACAAGAATTTGGAGAAATGCACAGAGAGAAAAGGGAAAACATACCCCCAAAAATGAAGGCTTTTAAAGGATTTAGACTGTTTAAAATAATCCATAAAACAAGTTTTCTGAACTGACAGTTGAAAATAAGATTATACTTCCTTCTTCTTGAGAACAGCATATTTAAATGCTCATAATCCTTGTGTTACACATCAGATTATACTTCCTTCTTCTTGAGAACATCATATTTAAATGCTCATAATCCTTGTGTTACACATCAGATTATACTTCCTTCTTCTTGAGAACAGCATATTTAAATGCTCATAATCCTTGTGTTACACATCAGATTATACTTCCTTCTTCTTGAGAACAGCATATTTAAATGCTCATAATCCTTGTGTTACACATCAGATTATACTTCCTTCTTCTTGAGAACAGCATATTTAAATGCTCAGAATCCTTGTGTTACACATCAGATTATACTTCTTTCTTCTTGCGAACAGCATATTTAAATGCTCAGAATCCTTGTGTTACACATCAGATTTTTTTTCGCAAAACCTTTAACACAGAGGATGAACTCCAATAGCAACGATTAGGATTCAACTTTTCCTTAAACTATGTATGTGTATCACCATGAATTTCTAATAATTGACTTTAAACATGTCAGAATATCTCTTTAAATATGAATACGGTAGGAAGAGGTTTGCATATTATTTTAGTTTAATAAGTTTTACTGCTAAAAACACCAGATGCAAGATACACACCGAGGTTGTTTGTTCAGTGTAATTAGTTGTCCTAATGGTTCCATATCACTAAAGTAGTTCTTAAAACTACATATGGAGAGGAAAATTACATTTCGGAAGTGAATGTACAACTAAAGATATGCACAAAAAAAACATGCGTTAAATTAGCACAGCGCGTTCGATTGATAAAAACAGTACTAGATTAAAAATGACACTTCTGGTAGGTTACAGCCCAGTTTAGCTTAAATCTATGACATCTACATGTATTAAACATAAAAGCTGGATAGATGTGGTTTAGGTATGTAATAATATTTACTTACATAGCAGATGATAATATATTAATGATACCCTTGTACCCATAGATTCCCTTGTTAAGACAATAACAGTGCTTAGAGAAGAGATCTATTTGCATTATTCCTCTCGGCACTTATTTTTCAAAAAGGTATTTATAATAATTTAATACATGCATTTTCACAATAATAATAATAAAAATCTGTAACAGTATCTGTTCTTTGAACCCAGAATGGTCGCAAACACAAAACATCATTGTTTCATAATAGCCTAATTTAAAAAAAAAGGGTAAAAAAAAAAAAGGCAGCCAGCAGTGACTTAAAATTATTTTATCTCTGCATTTCCAATCAATATGAAGCACCAGAGTCCTGTTTAAAAGTGTGTGCCAATTATTGTAGTGAAGCCTTTTAAAATCTTGCAAGCTTTTTAAAGATTATTCAAAGCACTTGAAATGGGCTTCAATCTAATGCCTCATTTCATTGCATTAAACAGCCTAGTTAATAAAGAATCAATATATTCAAAGGGCAAGGTTATCTTTTGTCTATAAGGGGTGGTGTCATTTTGAACCTTTTATAGTTCAAATGCTGAAAAAGGCCTCATGAAATCCATACTCATCAACTGGGTCAGCTAGAGCGCTATAAAGGGCCAAGAAGGATGGCCACCCTCCTTTAAAACAACTATACCTCTTATCTGGCTTACTGTGTGACCACAAATAGTGGGTCAGAAAATGTCAATTTCTCATCAAGACAACAGTCTCACTGATATTTTTTTCACAGAGAATAATACAATTAAGAGAATGCAGAAAAGCAGCATCAGTGATTTGCAGTTTAAGAACAATTTTTGAATGTAAGCCCTTGTGCTTATTTACCTCTTCAGGCTGATCACAGTGCCTGATAACCAACCATCTGCAGGCTTGCACCACATGCTCTATCTCACAATTAACACAATGAATAAATAGCACAAAAGAGTTTGGGTTTCTTTATATTCTTTGAGACAATCACCCTGCTTTACCCTTCAAGGATTTCTTTTATCTTTGAAAGAGGTTGCTTTAAATGAAACCTAAACCTCATCAGAGGAAATCAAAAACCTCAAATCAGATTACAAATTGATTTTTGGTCACTTGTCATTAAGCACACTGACTGTACTGCCATGTGCTCCCTACCAGTCTCCTAAGTGACCATGTACTGTTTGACAGCATGAAAACAACTTCAACTTGCAAGCCGTTATTTCAAGGGTACAATTTACTTTATATGCTGTTTCCAATCCAAATTCATCACTCCTTCCTAAAGAGCATTAAAGATGTTTTCAGTTCCTTAAGCAATCTGGTCTGACCTTCAGAAATTACATACTGTTTCTATGTGTTTCTACAACAAACAAATGAATCAACTCAACTGTGATTATTATTAAAGGAATAAAGACTTCAGTTACAAAACCTTGAACAGGAAGGATAGGGGTTATTGTTCCTATCTGTTTCACTGTACCCTGACAAAAACACAAATGTTTACCTTATGTTGCCCCTAAAAGTGTTACTTACAGTTGCTTCCTATGCAATCTGTTTAAATGTTTGTCTTTTTTAAATATAAGTGTGTTTGGTGGACATTTAAACTATACTTTTTTTCCATGTAGAAATAGTAAGGGTCGATTCTGACACGCAGTAGGAAGACAGGTGAAAGCATACCTTGTAAATGCCATCACATCCAAGTCCAGGTACTACTTTTAATAATGTAAAAAAACTCCTTTTGTTTCTTACATCTGAAAGCATGCAGGTTAGAGATCCTCTGCAAATTTAACATCTACCATGGCTAGTGAGAAAGTAATACATATTATTATTATTATTATTATTATTATTATTATTATTATTATTATTATTATTATTATTATTAATAATAATAATAATAATAATAAGTAATGCATTCTGTAACAATTCATAAAACTACATTTTCAACTTGCGAGCACTTCCACCTTCTTCATTACTTTTATCATTTCAAAGGCTACCTTCTAATGTTGTCCACCATCCAGCTAGTCACTCAATCACAGAGAAAGCCCCTTTATTGTTGAACTCTAATGGCCCAGCTGTACCACATTTTTAATGTGAGCATTAAATATTTATAAATTCTAAGTCAATAATGCCTCATAACCAGAGCCTACAAGCAATTCATACCATGTGGCCAGTGTTCTCTCAAATAAAGTCAGAGGTTAAAGGGTCACACAATCAAAGTGAGATAGTGCTCACACAGTGCATCTGTTGTCATTATTATTAGGACAATTATTTTTGCAGTGGGAGCTATTTTTCAAAGTAAAGCAGGATTATATTGACCTAAACTTTTCTTGTGTTGTAGAGAGCTCTGCTTAGAATACCACTCCATGTATCGGTATATATCATAAGAATCCTCCTTTCAATATCCCACAAACAAACCGTAAATCTCACACATCTATGTACGACCCTAAAGGAAACTGTACATATCAGCAGTATTGTCTGTGCTGTAGATGTATACACACTCAGTAGTCATAGGATAGAGGAGCTTAACCAGTCTGTACAATGGAAAATACTCTTGTTTTCTTTGCCCTGTCCATTGGTATTGCATGGAAAAGAAAGAAAGAAAAAGAAAGCTGTGCTTTTACGTAATTACACTATGTTACTCCTGGGATCGGAATTTACATTTTGAAATAAGAATCAAAGAACTTTTTATAATATACTGTATGTCAGAAATTAAAATGTAATTATTTAGCTAACACATAATTTCCTACTGAATTCATTTTATTTATCAAGAGCTGGAATTTTGTTGTGTCTCTATTGATAGTATTATCAAATTGGCAATGCATTATCGTGTATTATTCTCTCGACATCTTTGCTAACATGTTCATATTGAGAATACCGAGAAAGCTCACAAAACATACAGTTATATATATATTATATATATATATGAATCATTCTGCTCAGTGTTTCAGTCGGAGCTACTCTAATTGGAGAGTGAAATGGAGATGAGTAATAATCATGTGGTTTGCTGTAACAGCTTGGACATTATGATTTGCAACATTTATGCTATGGCTGAAGATCAAGTTCAAGCAAGTAAAAAAATAAATAAAAATTAAATCTGGACCTGGTTCAATACTGAATTAATGTTGAGCCAGTCTTTAATTAGAGGAGGAAAGGTTATGGGAAGGGGTGTCTTGACCATTATCAACCTTCTCTTATATTTTAAAAAGAAAACCCTGCTGAGGAGCAAAAAATATGAATGCAGAACAGCTTGACACAACCCCCTTCCACTCACCCCGAAACTGTAAATTACTGTAGAGAACTGTCAAATGTATTTATTGTGTGATTTATTTCAAGTATATCACTACGATAACTGCACACATATCATTACTTCTTTATTGGTTAAACACTACCAGGAAAGGAGAGAAGACAACAGAGGAAGTTAGATAATTAGTTGTTTTTCATTTAGTATAGTACAAGTCAAAAAGGTTATCTGTTTGACTTTTTATTAAATATATATATACATACATTTTTACCTTTTAGTGCATATGTAACTTCATGGAGGTATTAAAGAAACAACATGTTACAGTTGTTAGGTGAGTCCCTGGATTTTTTTTATAACTCGAATGATCTACCTTGGCTAAACAAAATGTGCACTTCTGAGAGTTAGAGGAAACACTCTTCTAACAGTGGTTGAATTGGCTTTGCTACTTAACAAACAAACAAACAAACAAACAAACAGAGATTAATGAACAACGGACCATATAAAAAAAATGTTACAGAACATGTTTGAATTGAGCATTGCCATTGGTCTGACCACCTGGTAATTTTTTGATCCCTCTCAGCCACAATGTCTGGTGTGATATTTGTGCATTCTGTCCAAATGTAGTCCTGCAATTTGACAGCATTCCTGTGTAGAAATAATCCAAGTGGGTAAAATCCACAGGGTCTCTGCCAACTAGTCAACAGCCTGGGAACATAAGTAGGTGTGAAAATTACATTACAGTTCTGTAATAATGTTTATAATGTTTTCATTTTTCCTATTGTACATTGTTTATGAATCACCATATATATATATATATATATATATATATATATATATATATATATATATATTACTGTTTGTTTAATTATGTATTAAAACGAGCACATAGTGCAGTCAGCCATAATGTTTGAAAGAATCCAAGTTCCTACATGAAAACAAATCTGTTGTAATACTAGGGTGATTACAACTCATTTAAATACATTTATATAACATCCATACAGATATGAAATTCTTTGGCAGGACTCCTCACCATGACACATGACTTTCAGTGGTAATCTAGCGATCATGTTATCTTTGAATTTTCATTCACTGCACCCTCAGCACTCTTGATGTATGCCAATCTGTTTGCTTCAGCAGCCCCCCGCTGACTCACGCAAGGGAAAATCCCACACAATTTGTTTCGCCAAGTGCAGCTTGAGACTCAATGCCTACTTGCTCTTTCCAAATGACTCTAAGTTTTGCCCTAAAGACATTTCTCAGTATGCAATGTAACAAAGAGCATGCAGTCAATGAAGTGGTTATGGGTTATTATCAACATTACCAAGATGATTCAATTATGTCCACCCACAAACAAAAGAAATCGCCAGCACATGTTCTAATATGACCTTCCAAGTGGAATATTTGCAATCACGGCACACAAATGTCTGGTATGTGTATTACTGTGTGCATGTTGCTGTTTGCCCTGCCTGTAATATTCAAGGACACACGACCCTTTCTAAATTGCACTAGTGCCTATTCCATTTATGGAAAGGGTAAAGATGTTACTGATCTGCCTTCTGGTATCATTCAGGTGAAAGCATTTGTAGAACTGATAGCGTACACAAAAGACCGTTTAGACAATAAAAACAGTCAATGAAAAGCTCCCATTGATACAGACACAATAGTTTTGTATAGAGGGAATTAGACAAGGTAAAATAAAGGATGCTTTCATGCAAGTCTCTATAACATTGAATTCTACCCAAGCAGGTTTTCCACAACACCGTTTTCCAGGCTGAATAAAAACTTGCTGCACAAAACATTCTCATATTATTATGTTAAAGGCTTGTATGGGTCCAAAAATGAATACAAATTCCTATGGACCCCTTGGCCAGCACGAATTGCTGTTATACGAACATCATTGATTATATGAATCGATTAAACCAATCATTCTGCAAACCAGTTAGACTAATAATTAATAGTAACTGATTATTCACCACATACATGTTTTTACCAACAATGTATCGAATGCATGCATGTTCATTTACAATTGAAAAGGTAATTTTCTTTTGTTTGCATAACCCAATTTTGCTTGTTAATGATTTTGATTAATTGTGTGTCACATCTGTGGAGTACACTGCTTTTTTTTTTTTTTTTTTGCTTTTTTTTCACGAATGTGCTTCAGCCAAGATCTTGAAAAAGTCAAGTGTTGATTGCAAGCGGGCCAATATTTGCATAATCATTTTCTAATAAAAATAAATAAATAAAAAAAAAATTATCAATGTTAATTCACCAATTCACATTTTAAAATACCAGCTACCAATCCACAATGATAACTTTTCTAAAGCAAGTATTGACCCACAAATATATTATCATATACTGTCTGTTTCAAAGTGTGATTGCTGATAAGGAAAACTATTTTATTCGCCAGGCATAAAAAACATACATAATTCTTGCAATGAGTCAGTGAAAACAAGTTTAACAGTCTCTTTGAGTAAGCTGATGAATACAGTTACCACGCCCCTAGAAATCCATTTGGTGCTAAGGCCATTAAGAGAAGTTGGAGTACATATATGTATTTTATTTAGTGAATCTGCAGAAGATAAGTCACATTACTGATAACCAGGGAGCTTAAAGAGCAGAATACAATCTTGAAATACTAAGCTGAATATAAATGGTAGAGTGACAATGAATTGTGATCTGGAGATTACACTTTAAGTCTCAGTACAACCGTATACAGAGTGTACTTGCTTTTGTCGATTTCAGCAGCCCTAGTTTAAACCAATTACCTCTTATTAATACTTGCAAGACCCTTTTAATTATGGTTCCTGGACGATTCTGGTAGTGGACTGTTAACCTGCTTAACTAAACCCTTACAAGAGGCTTGTTATTTTAGCAAACTTTTCTGTGTTTACAAAGATAGATCTATGGCAATGGTGATTAATTAGTAATGTAATCCTTCCTCCCTTTAAAAAACGCTGGCAACAAAAAGTTGGTAATACAATCTGCTTGTAGGTACTTAAGCAACGAACTGTCAGCAACCAACGTGGCAGCTTTGTAGATCAGTCAGGTGGTGCAATTGTGGACTGTTCCTTACATTCTAAAAAATTTGTGCATATACTGGAAGACCAATTTGTGCATATACTGGAAGACATCAACCATGCCCTTGAATTTTAACAATATGCTGCATGGAAAAACAACAGAAAACATTTTATTTTTTTTGCAAAACATTACCTAATCATCTATAGGTCTTGTCCATTGAGCCAACTAGAGAAATTAAGCATGATGTAACAAGGTGCATACAATATGGTGGTCAAAATGAAAATAAACGATTCAAGCACACCCTATTATAAACATTTTAATTTTATTTTGTTTTGAGTTTGTTGCTTACATTTTTTTTTTTTTGGCACTCCATTCATTTTCATTGCTATTACAGGAACACTCTGACAGGTCAGACCATAATTAAATCACCTATCAAGATATTCACTTTTCACACTATTTAGGAATATAATTTAGAATACTGTAATAACGGTATAGAAACACTGTTTCCCTATCGTCTGTTTTTGTTTGCTGTACATTTAATACCATATGAAATCATACATTCAACAGTTGATTTGTCTCATCTTTAAAAATAGCATCGTCTGTTGTCTCCAGCAGATCACGTACTTTGTCCTGGTGTTTGCCAGGTTTGAGTCCCATACAGAAAGAGATGCTACAGTGACATTTCCCTCTCAATTGCATGCAGGCTTTTCACTGCCAATATAAAACAGGAACTATACTCGTTCAAGATTCATTGTACTGAGGTCAGCTGGAACGTATTGTCCCTGCTGCTATAAAGAAGACTAAACTGACATTTGTAAGACATACCTTTAAATAATCCAGCAGACGTAGACCAAAGTATTCATAGAATGTGGAACAGAAAGGAAACAAAGACATCAGCAGGGGTGCCCTAGACAACAAATTTAGTACATCTTGGCATGGTTCTAATGGTGTGTCAGTGTTCAAGACAGGTCCTTTACAATGCTTATTAATCTTTTCAACAATCTGTGAGACACTTGTTTAAAATAAGATGCTGAGGTATGTCAAACAAAATATGTATGTTGTACATTATATGTATGTATATATATATATATATATATATATATATATATATATATATATATATATATATATATATATATATATATATATATATATATATATATACACACACACACACACACAATAATAAAAAGGGTATTCAGTATTGAAGCATTAGTAATTGACTAAGGTAACATTATTGAGGCATGCTCAACAAGCACATCTGGGCTAGCTGTTACTATTTGTTAATAAACTATTCATTACAACTGTGATGATTCTTCAACATCAGTCATTAATTAATTGCTGACTAGACTTACTGTGTTGTTTTCTGGGCTTTGGGCTGTTTTCAACAAAATGCTAATGTAATTTTAAATGCTGTGAATATACTGTGAAATGGTGTATTTGACTTAATAAAATAGAAACATTATTGTGCTATTAATAACATTGGACAAAACATAAGTGTGTAAGTTGATCTTGGTCTTTAAATTTTACATCCAAAATATATGCTGTTTAAACTATAACAATAAATCAAGTAATTCTTGGGATGCTCCTGTCTTGTTCATTACCTTGTCAATTGAAATCAATTGATTCAATCTATCCATCTTATAACCTAACTACCTATCTAGCTACCCAATTACCAACCTGGATAATGGCCTCGTTAGTGTACCTAGCAAATTGAAATTTTAAAAAAGAAACAGCTTCAGATACCACAATATGACATTTTTAATCGTCAACGTGACGTACATGAATTATGTATGAAGTATGCATAAATTGCAATTATTTATGATTCTAAGTTGATAATAAGGTCAGATGATTATTTTTCCCTACACTTTCAATCAAGGTCAGTTTTGCAAATAATGTTATGCAGGTAACGATGAACTTGGAGAGTCATTATCTTTAGATTAGGGTTAAAGGTTATATCCTTTCTTATTACAAATCATGGCTACCAAAATAAAACTTAACTTATAGCTCAATTCAATCAAACATGCTGATGTATTTGTCTTGGGAGGAATTATTACCACTTCCTTCAAATGTGTTTTATCACCTTGTTTCTCTGTTATTTCTGGAATTACTGTATAAAGTAGAGAAGAGCAAGGAGAAATACTAAATCTGGTCGATGGGTTACTCCCATCGAACATCTGTGTTATAACCAAACACATATTTGCCAATGACTTCTTAATACACATAATGCATTTCCTTCTTTATCTCTCCTTTTCTCTTTACCCAAGCCTGCAGCCCTTACAACTGGGCACATCCCCACGATATATAATGCATTTGGTACTCCGACACATGTTTTGTTAGATCCATAAAGAAATGATTTGCCCGACTGAGATGCAACATATTGTCTCTAAGTGGGATCTGTCCCCATGCCAGCACTAACAGCCTCTTTCTAACTCAGGTTTACAGTTGCTAACATTGTACAGTCATACCTTTTATACAGCAATACATTACACAAGAGTTTCCTAAGCTGCTATCTTCAAGAAAATCTCACTTGGGATAGTCCTGTTTAAAATGTTTAGCTTATACAGGTAGCTGTGTTTTTCCCACTGGAAACATGCAGAGGCAACAGCTACCGGTAACATAGTAAACTCTTTGTGAAGCACACATTGACTCATCAGATGGCAACAACAATAATGTAGCTGTGTTATGTTCCACATGGAAACAGCATTTTTTTTTTGCAGTGCAGCAAATGTTACATTTTAGGTTATTCACATCTGTCTTCATTTCACAAGAGAAACATAAATAAAACCATTACGACTTTAAATAATTGCTATATTAACAATTATGATTTTCACGTGTTTTCAAACTGCACTAGTAGACAGGCAAAGTTACCAGTCTCCTTCAAAAGTATGTTTAAAAAAACTGTACCAGGCATTGCAGACCGTGTTATATCTTAAATGTGTAAAACAGATTTATTGCCGCCCTGTACTTTTTTTTTCTTTTTTTTTTTTTTTTTTTTTTTTTTGAGAAATAAATGCCTTTAAAAAACATATGATATGCAAATGCCAGTTAGGCAACCTTGCCATTTCAATTCAAATGAATTCTAATGTCTGGTTAATAAAACCAAGGTTGCATTTCCATAACCTTTGTAGCTTGCAACTAACTGCTTTGCATTCCTCTGCACAAAGTGTTTCAGAAACTCTGCACAGCAGTAGAAGTTGAATGAATTTTTGACCCATTATAAATAGCTGAAGCACTTTCCAAGTTTCAGAGACTGCCAAGCTTCCCCCACCTAATATTTCCACTTTAATTGTGTCATTTGAGAAATTTACTTGCCTCAGAATATGGCATGAATCTTGTGCTTATTGCAGTATCATTAGCAGCAACATTTAAGCAACATCTGTGTGCTATAGAACTAATTGAAGGAGCAGAAGTGGCAGCTGTAAATCCACAGGAAGATGGCAGTTTGCACCCAGCACTGCTGAGTTAGCTAGTAACCGTCAGCCTGTTCTTGCAATCTGCTCCGAGGACTACAGTACAGGCATACAATGTCCAAAAAATACAGAGAGGGGACTAATGATCCTATTAACCACTTTGCTATACCAATTTGTCTGTTTTTCAGTTTCCTCTGTTGAATTTCTTTATATTTTAAACACCGAAGTTCAAGGCCTCAAAATGTGAAATGGTTAAGCTTGCTAACTTGAAAAAGTATAAATGAATATACCATATACTGCATACAATGGTTGGTCATGAAGAAAAATAGAAAATACCTCCCATAACACTGTCATAGGCCACACAAGCTTGCTAAATGTTACAAATCTGAAAGGTGTTTAAATGTTTAAATGTAATTCCATTTTTTGTCTAACTGTTATGTGTATATATGCACCTAACCTATGCAGCAGAAGGGGCATGTGCCTCCTCACTTTGAATATGGGAGGGTCAAACTATATATTTTGCCCCTCCACCTTTTTTCGTTCATTATTTATGTATTATACTTAGGGCGTCTGATTTTCAGGTGAATGCATTTTTAAATATATTTTTTTTATATATAATCAAGAAAGAATAAATATTCGGGTAGAAATCAGGTTTTATTTAGAAAGAAATACACAAATGCTTAAGCACAAAGTGTTGACAACAAAGTTGTCGTAAACAGTTTAAATCCCCAACGTATGTATATTTCCACACATTGAGGTATGCAAACTTTTGACAACATCTATCTCTCTCCCCCCTCTGTCTCTTTCTCTCTGACACACACACATACTGTATATGGAGGCATTTCTCCATTCCAATCAAGTTTTATTTTGCAGTGGAGTTGCAAGTATAATTGCACACAGAACATACGGGAAAACTAAACAACATTACTCCATGCTGTTTTACAAAGTGAAACGATTCGCTGTTACATCTAAATGCTCTTGGCTTAAACACACAGTCATAAAACAAATAACTGGGAAGAAAAGTGTGCAAAAAAATTAAAAACCATAAAGCTATATTGCATCAATTTGTATGTATTTATTTCTTTTGGTGCCTAAGGATGTGGTAAGTGAAAGTGCTGTCAGTGCGGCCGACACAACTGTACTCTTGTTAACTTATGAGCAGGTATGGTTGATCTGCACTGCCTGTAATATTGACATGAATCGGTTGTGTGAGGGCTGGCATTTAGTGTTTCAAACAATTAGCACTAAGCATTGCAATGTGAGGGCGGGTGCTCATTGTTTCAACCTATCAGCACCAAGTATTTTCCTGCTATAGGGAGCGTTTACTTTCCGAAAGTCTCGTAGCAGCTGGTTTCACTGTTATAATTGAACTCAGCCATGTCTGGTGACAAAACGTGAAAAACATCTTCTAGCATCCAGCACTACATTTAAAACAAAGCCGAGTAAGGAATATTTAACTGTTAACATACATATGTCAATATATTTATCAATAAAAAAGCCATATTATAACATTTTGTACATGTTATTGTTTGTGTTTGTTTAGCACTTCCCTTTAATAAGCTGCATATTGGAATTCTAGGTACTGTACAGCATTGGAACTGGTTCTGCCATTTGGTGCTACTTGTGTTTGTACTTAATAAATGCCAGTAAATATTCTATATTTTATGCTGAAACACCTGTCCAATTTTGTGGGTTTACTATTACAAAAAAAGTAACTTGAAAAAGATTGAACAGTAAAAATGAGGTTTACCAGCACTTCATAGCAAAAAAAAAAAAGTGACCTTTCTTCGCTTGCCATTTCTTCTTTACCTTTGCCCCCCACTATTAAACAAAGTTAGGCACCCCTGTGTACATATATAGTATAAGGATTGGGAGACAGGGTTGGGAAGTATAAAAGTGTTTGTCTGAGAACCATTTGCCTCAGCATGCCCTAAACAGTTCACTTCCTTCAGCTCTTCATGGGTTTCACCATGCCAGTCAATTGTGCTATAAACGAATCTGGCCCTTCTCAATGAATTAACACATTTGTACTGTGTTTATTTTTTAGTGTTAATTCCAGGACACTAGCATTTTCGCATGCAGACAATAGTACATTTTTAAAATATCCCCAATCAATGCCAACACACATATATATATATATATATATATATATATATATATATATATATATATATATATATATATATATATATATATTTAAAAGCAAACCTCAAAGGACAATGTATATGATATTTTAATGATCCATTAAGACAGACCCTTTTCTGTAATTCTGGGGAAGCACACTTTTTTATTTAAAGATAGTTTTTATGCTGTGATAATTAGTTTAGTTTTTTTTTTTTTTACAATAAAATGTTAAGAGGTATTGCTGTGTTACACTGTGGTCTTGCTGTCAATCAGAAAACCATCAAAAACACCTTAAATCTGTGGCCGCTAAAATCCATTCTACTGTCACTGAGGCCATGTATTGATGATGAGAATGGGCCAGTTCCTTCACATGATCTCTCTGGCAGGGCAGAAGCCCTGCTCCTTTAAGTCGTGTGTGTGTCGGAATGTAAGGTTGGCAGGGATGGGGTTAAATCTATCCCTGCCAGATATCACAGGTGTGGCCATTCCCCAATTAGGTACTGTAATTGATGCTAATTGAGGAGTGGCCACATGTATATAAGGAGTTTGTTGGAGGGAGTTCGTCAGTTTTGATCTGTTCGTGATATCTGTTCAGTGAAGGTGAATGCCCAGCGTAACAGCAGTTTTTGGGAACGTTTGTGTATTTTGTTTAAACCTTTTGTTTTGGCCTTTGTGCCTTTTTCTTTGTTGTATCAAGTCTTCAAAATCAAGAGGTGTGGTGATTTTTATTTTTGGTAATCACACAAATGTGAATCTTTGTTAACCAGTGACAGCTGTTATTGTTTAAAAAATAATAAACTCCATTATTTTGACCAGCTTAGTGTCACCATTCTATTGCAGTCCTTTTCACAAAATGCTTTATAACTGCATCCCCCGTTTATCAAAATGTCTAGACGTGTAGAACATTTGGTAAAGGTCAACACATTTTGTCAAAGGTTGGATAAGGCTATTTACATACAACATTAAATATTTTATAGAACCATATCACAAATAAATACAATGTAAATAAACCGTTTGAGGAGGTGTAATATAAAAATGTGATCTGTACTCAGTAGAATACATTTAGTTATATCATAATATATCTGTAACTTCTATGTCTCTGTGGAAAGAATACATTGCAGAAATTATTTGAATAACAAGTTATGTCCACAGACTGCCAATACAGACGAGAGAAAACCAGAGGGATACAGGGTGTTTGGTGGGTTTTGAGCTGTGTCTTGATATCTGTTCAGTGAAGGTGAATGCCCAGCCTGACAGCAGTTTTTGTGTACATTTGTGTATTTTGTTTAAACCTTTTGTTTTGGCCTTTGTGCCTTTTTCTTTGTCCCTGTGTTTGTTTTGTTGATAAATGTGTGCAACAGCGCTAAACTGCAGCTTCCTGACTCTGAGTGTCTAATTTCTGCTGGTAACAGCCTGGGCTGTGACGCTACCCTGTCACAATCTCATTCAGAATTATTTAACTGGTAGCTAGAGTCACCCCAAGCACTAGGAAAACAAACACAAGAATCTCTCTTTAAATACATAATAATTAGTGTATTTGTCAACTACCCAACTTCATTAGAGGACTGGAACGTCTCTCGTGTTACCTCATAGCCCTGGATGTCTGTTTTTGCCAAACCTAGAAGACAGCACTGATAAGAAAAGATGTTCTAGATCTGCTGCATTACACACTTTGGGTGGCACGGATCTTTAAAGTATTGAAAATCAATAGTCACATGACAGCCACTGGGTCAAGGGTCACTTGAATTAAGCTTCTTAAGCACTACCACTCCAGTATCTTTGCCTTTCCTGAGATACTCTGTATATTTTTCATCTGATAAAAGGCCATACCGTGTACACTTCAAAGAAAAATAATGGCTGAATATCAGGGAATATATATATATATATATATATATATATATATATATATATATATATATATATATATATATATACTTTTTTTTTTTCTTTCAGTGCAGCGTGGCAACATTTGTCAAATTCAAATTTGATTTATAATCAAATTGTTAAAAACTGTGCCTATTAAATGCAGACATCTCAAATAGATGGGTTCAACCGACACGTTTATGCAACATGCTGTTTTTTCCACTTTAATTAAATAAATTGAAAATATAATTGCACTTGTATTAATTTAACCCCCAGCATATTACATCTGTTCATGATTTCCCTACCTAGACTTCTATTACACTGTCCTCAGAAGATCTCGAACAACACATGAAATTCAAAGCACATTTTAAAACAGACATAAGAAGTGTGCTTATTGTATATTCACAACAAATATTGTTGTCTGGCCTGCATATATATATTTTTTCAAGTAAACACAATTTAATTACATATATATATATATATATATATATATATTATTATATACAGTATATCCTAAATATAATTCAGAGACAAATAACATTGCAATCCAATGCATCTGCTTTTGAAATACAGACTGAATTATGTTTGTGGAACAGGGTTGTACTGTATAAGCAGATTAGAAGCTTCTAATATGCTTTACTGTAACACACATTCTCTGGAGCATCCTATCAACTATTGAGAAGGTGTATTGAGGCTTGGCTATACAGAGCTTAACTTGTTTAATGCTGTCACATACAATACCGCTTCATTAGCCTCGACAAGTCGAGGCAACACCTTGAACTACATCTTATTGAATCCTGTTACGTGCAAAATTGAAATCCGCATATTTATTTTTGCTTTTTAATCTGGGCTCATTTATTGAAAAATCATGTTTTTATTTTATTTTATTTATTTTTTATTGACATGAAAAAACAAAAGCTCATGAAACAACCGATTAAAAATCAAGCCATTGCATAAAATAACATGAAGCTAATTTAGTTTTTTGCAAAGTGCAGGAAGTAAAGTAGGTTTATCATAATCATGAGACATCACCACATTGTCGTCTGTGCATTATAAATGGCCTGGAGACTCAATGTGTTGCCTTTTAGAATTAGTATTTGTTCACAGGATTTGCCACCTGGCTTTGATAACTAAAGCCAAACCTGGAAAGTCAAAACACCTTGATTATTAAACTTGAATGATTGAATAAATCTAGATATTCCCCTACGCAATGCCAAACCACCTTGATATTGTATGTAATAATACAACCATAACTTTGACACTCAGTCATATAATTCAATGTAATATATAATATAATACACTATATTGTCTATATTTGTCACTTTCAGCAGCTCCGTTTCTCTGGAGTCGATGAACCAGCAAATCAGTAAAAAAAAAAAAAAAAAAAAAAAATCTATATCTATCTATCTATCTATCTATAATATATATAGATATAATACAAAATTACTTTTTACAGTTCAAATCAGATACTTCCAGGCATGCATATGTTATTTGTACCTCATAATCCTGTTGTGGGCAAATATGATGCTACATACAGCATCTTGCATCTAGTGCATTATCAATTTACAAACTAATCATAAATATATCTGCCAATTGTTGATGATTATAAAAAAAAAAAATGCAAATAAATATTCAAGTGATAAAGATCTAGCCACTAGTATACAATGTATTAAATAAACAGCACTGTACATAAAACTGTGGGTTTAGTTTGTTTCAAGAACTTGAGTAACATGGATAACGTCCCTTTCAACAAGTTTTAGTTGAGCTATTAATTTTTAAACTTAATTTCACATTTACAATTTGCTGCTGCTCTGACAAGAACTAAAGGAAAACCACTTGAGAAAGAAAATACAGCCTCCAAGTTAGCATTCATGGTTTTATTCATATACTTTTATTTACAAAAGTTAAGTTTGTACAACAGGGGGAAGTTGACTACAAATACACACAGTACTAAGTCCATCTTAATAATTGTCTGTATGTTGAGTTTTTGCTAAGGCTTTTTTTCAATGAACATGAATTAATGAGAGACTTTTAATGACTGTCAACAGCATCCTTTCATCAATCAAATCCAGTCTCAGTTCTCTATGCCCACTTCAATTTTCAGCAGTCCTTATTTTCTTATCCCTGCTCCCACCATAATGTATAGATCTTTGTCTGGGTAGACCTGAGGGTGATGGAGCCCAGACATTCCCCATCTGTCTGCAGCTGGTGCCACTTGGTCCAGAAGACTTTGGACTAGTGCCCTCAGTCACTTAAAGACATATTAATACATGCAGTTGCTCCAATCTCTGGCCTCAGCTTAAGCAACCAGTCTTAAACTGCCACCTACACATAACTTCACACAGACCAGAAGGTGTTCTAGATCAAAGTAAATTAATTGAACGAAGAGAGAAAAACCAAGGCTGGAATAAGAGACATTTATGTGATCAAATAATGAAAAGCTAAAGATGCAGTTCTAAAAAGATGCATCCCGTATTCCTTTATAGGGTCAGATAATAAAACACTAAAAGCCAACAGCACATGTATTTTTTGTACATGTTTTGTGGCTTTCAACCCCTAAACATATCTCTATAAAACAACCATTAATTGCGTCAGCAATTTCAGAAGCACACAGCTTTTACACTTAATGCAAAAACCATGCAAAGAATATGTGTAGATAGAATATTCCTAATTGAATCCCGGTATATAAGTTATGTTTCTCAGTCTCTGTCAAAAGCCTACCCTGCTTGGGGGATGAACATCGTCTGAGGCTTGGGACCATCAAAATGTGTGGACTACACTAATGGTGATTACAAGTGGACATAAAACACAAGCATTCCTGGAATTCTTGAATGCAGTTTTAGTTTCCGTTTAATTTCCAATAAATAGGAGAGCCAATATATATTAAAAACCGAAGTCAACATAAAAATGTGAAGGGCATCTGGAATCCAAAAACACAAGGCATATGGGGAGCAGAGCAGCTGATAGTCAGTCCACTATAAAACACTTGAACAAGTTCTTAAGTTCTTCAATTCTAGCCTCTGCCAGTAGGGTCTGCTAAAGGGTGCATTGTATACAGTGCCACCTATAGAATGCTGGTGGAATTACAGAAATTAAAATTTAAAAAAATCACAAATCTTGTATGAAGTCTTCAAAATCAAGAGGTGTGGTGATTTTTATTTTTGGTAATCACACAAATGTAAATCTTTGTTAACCAGTGACATCTGTTATTGTATAAAAAATAATAAACTCCATTATTTTGACCAGCTTGGTGTCACTATTCTATTGCAGTCCTTTTCACAAAATGCTTTATAGCTGCATCCCCCGTTTATCAAAATGTCTAGACGTTTAGAACATTTGGTAAAGGTCAACACATTTTGTCAAAGGTTGGATAAGGCTATTTACATACAACATTAAATATTTTATAGAACCATATCACAAATAAATACAACGTAAATAAACCGTTTGAGGAGGTGTAATATAAAAATGTGATCTGTACTCAGTAGAATACATTTATTTAGTTATATCACAATATATCTGTATCTTCTATGTCTCTTTGGAAAGAATGTGTTGCAGAAATGATCTGAGTAACAAACTATGTCCACAGACTGCCAATACAGACGAGAGAAAACCAGAGGGATGCAGAATGTGAGCTCTAAGTTCTGCTGGAGCTTTGCGCTTTGTGAGACCCAAATCTGGTAGTTTTACAACAATCTTGCAGGAATTATAGTTGCTGTAAATCTTGTCTCGCTCTTCACAGTTTGTCAATACAATCCTTATAGGATTTTTACACCCCTTTTAAATTTCAATTGAACAATTCTTTCTAAAATCCCCCGTGAATCACAACAGAACTCTAAACAGTTCTGAGCATGGAAATTGGTCTCTTTCTCAAGGCATGTTCCCAATATTAGTTGGATTGTGTGCTTGCAGTACAACAAAGCATTTACAAACAGTAAAAGTACAATGAAAAGCACATACACCCTTAATGTGATAAATATTAGGAGAGCAAAATAATATTTTTGGAAATTGCAGAATATTTCAAGTTCTGAAAATAAGTAACCTTTATTGAATTGCTGGATTGATTGCTAGAGGTTCAGTACTATTTAAAAGCCATATCAGCAGCCAGTAGTTTAAAATAAATAATTCACATCTTTGTATGGGGTCCACAACAGCTATAACTTGAAAAAAATATTTTAAATGAAAAAAAAAAAAAAAAACATAAAGAAATTCATAGATGTGGATTTTGCTGTATTTTCAAAGTAACTACATCTATAATCAGAAATATATTATTTATTACCGGGACATGACCAGTTATATTTTATTCAGCAGAAGAAAAAAAAAAGAACTCATGGAGGTTGCTAGAGCCATAAGAAACACACCTGCCCTCTTTCAATTCAGATTTTAAGAGAAACAGTCTAATTACCATCATATGAGTAAGGATATCTTTGTGTAATTTTTTTTTTTTTTAAACTGCGGACACTTCTATTACAGAAAAAAGCATAGCAAACGTTGACTCACAAATACTTTTGAAGCAGACAAAACAAAAGCAAAAACAAAAAAAACAGCCTTTTCAGCAATTTTATTTTTCTTATTTCAACATCCAGTTATTTCTATGGTCAAGGGCATCCATTTCATTATAAAGGTAGTCCCGCCAAAATAAATATTATTTTTGAATCTTTCATTATCTTTCTCTCTGGAAATGGGCTAAAACAGCATGTGTTGGTATTAGATGCTGCAGAGCCAGCTGTCGTGCCTGGCTGCACAGTGTCTCAATGTCAGCAGTTCAAAGCGAGCGAGGCTGAAGGGGAGAAATCTGATAGGTCAGTGAAACCCACTTTGGTGCCTAAAAGACATGGCTATCTTTGTAAATCATATTCTTTTAGTATTTTGGGCATAACACTTTATCTGGTTTTACATGGCAAAGGCGTATACCCTGTGGAGGGAGGTGGGGGAAGAGTGCTCCATAGTAGCTGTACTGGTAATAGTGGTTTATGATGGGCTAAAATCAGGGTTCGACTAAGCAATTACGTTCAGTTGAACTCTTGTAGGCAAGTGATCCCAAAAGCTTTGATTGGAATTTCGTTTCTTTTTTTTTCTGTGGTTGACTTAAAAGTTTCAGAATAGAAAGGCGATCTTCCTCAGGGTTTCCTATTATTGGTGCCTTTGAGAAGGGGAGTTAATCTGTGTCTGTGATGATTTATGAAGCCAGTCTCCATGTCATTGAGTTTAATGACACATAATGCAAGGAAGCAAACTGCCCGACTTGAGCATATATGTGGGTGATTGTGAGCTTTGGATGAAAGGCATCACAAAGCATGGTAACCCATGTAGCATCCCAGTAGCATCCTAATAGTGTAATTAGTAAATCAGCCCAATAACAACTAACTTCTTACAGATTAAAAAAAATATATATATTATACAAAAAAAATAAAAAAAAAATAATCTAGTTTAACTATAAATTGTAATTTTGATTTGCTATTGTTTAAGAATACAGGTCAAGCAGGCAAATAGTTTTCAGAGAAAGCATACTACTGTATGTATTTACGTCTACATTTTGTTAAGAACCCACAAGCTATTCAACTTCCCCGCAACTGAGCAACTATTAAGTATTTCATCACCGAGGTTCATCTTGTCAAATAATGTAATGAAGTAAAGCATCACACAATGAAATCAGCAATAATGCTGGACGGGGGATGCTAGCAGTGCTGTGTGGATTCGCCTCTCTTTTTAAATAGAACCCCTAGAGGTTCTCGTGTCACAGCACCCTTCATTAGTGCTCACTCCAGTCTGCAGCCTGGGCATCATTAGCATTCCCAGAAATCAGTGGGTGAAGGAGGGCCATTCTTCATCTACCTGTCTGGCTGCAGCAACTTACTCTATCTACAATAGGAAGTGGGTCTGTGTAAACCAGGGAACACATCAAAAGACAGGCTACCTTTAAACACACACATCACATCACATCTATACAAATTCATACAAAGCTAGATATACTTTCGCTATTTAATACAGAAATGAATGCTTGTAATTCCATTAAACTGTACTGCCCTCTATTGGAAAAAATACAGCACATAAAAAGGCAAATACTGAAACTGTTGGCCAGAAATGGGATTATACTCAGTAAATGCAAATTTAAAAAGTGCCTTGACACATACACAGCATTCTCAATATTTTGTATTAATTACATGTGATACAATAAAAAAAATACGTGTTTGATTGAATTTTTTTATTTTTTTAATTCTGATTTACAATAAACACATGTTTAATTCTAACATGTTTTATGTTTAATGCAATTGAGTTTAAAAAAATGTACATTTTTTTCTTCAAGCAAAGATAACATAACCCAAAATAAAAAAAATGGCAGTGAAGAATACAAGATATAAATAATTTAGTTCACACAGAATCTTTCTTTATACAAATAATTCCACTGAAACATGACATTCTTTTTTACATTTCACGTTGGGGAAAAAAATAAAAAATCTCTGCATTTGAAAGATAAAAAAAAATAATAAACAAAATAAATCTCAGCGCAGTCATTTTAAATAAGTATCTTTGTAAGTGGATCCATTAGCACATGTTCATGCATGTAAAACAACATTTCATCAGTTGGAACTTCAAAGAACATGGCAGAACCTTGAGCACAGTTTTGGTTGAGGTACAGCTTTACAATCTGGGCAAATGAAAAAGCAAGAAAGGAATCAAAAGGGGGGGGGGGGGGGGGGGGTGCTGAAGCTTTTCAATTTCATTTTGCTCCCAGTAACGTGCAAAGCCCCAGATTGCCGGCTGTCCTCTCTGCAAACCAGATGCTTCCTTAAAGGGGTAGTTGTGTTTAACATTTGCCATGCCCCTCCTCTCTCTCTCTCTCTCTCTCTCTCTCTCTACCCCCTCCCTCTTATCCTTGCCTTCATGGGCATTAAATATAGAACAAAACAGGGCTGGAGACAGGAACAAAATGCACACAACAGGCTCAGTCTGCTGCACTCATACTGCTGTAAAATGTAAAAACAAGAAAGGGCATATAAGCTCTGTCCCTCAGGATATAGCTGGCTTTTTTAATATAGTAGTGCCACCACATATTTCACTTCCGATGTTGTATTATGTTTTTATGTCACTCAAATATTTACAGGTTTCCTGAATGCTGAAGCATGTTCAGAAACTTGTTATATTTCAAGTATGTTTAGTAATATGTTCAACTGAGTTACAGCTGTGAGGGTGAACTGCATAAAGATGCCTTGGTTTTTTTTCCATGGGAGAGCTTCTCGTGTGTCAGGAGCCATTGTTTCAGATGATTCCCTTTCCCTCCCATATAGTTACCAATGTTTCCATTATTAGAGATCACTCTGTGGCAAGGAACGATAAGAGGCACCTAAAACAACCAAAATATAAGAGATAAAAAAGCAATTTCACTGATTAATGGTAAGTATGTCAATTATTTTTTTCAAATGGTTATTAATTTTTTTTTTTCATGGAATACAAGAAAGAAACATTTTTTGTCTTTCATACAGCATTTTGTTCTTATAAGTTGATATTTTTGATACGAGAACAGTTTTTTATATTACATTTGTAACAAATGGTAAATATTAAGAAAAGGAATTGTAAAATACTTCCTAGATTAGCTGTTTTGACTTTACTGAGGTAATAGTACAGCAGGTCATAATACTCTTTATTTGGGGTTAATGAAATAATAATAACGAAAAAAAGATCACCAGACAGGCTACAGAATTAATAGAGGGTAAGTTAATGCATTAAAAGGCCAATGCAAAATAGAGCATTGAATTAAATATAATATAACACTGGTAATAAAATATTAAGGTAAAATAATCTCTGAGAACAGTAGACTGAAGACCAGAGATACTGCAACAAAAATGGGGGTGTCATCTTAATACTGACAAATTGACTTTTTATTTGTGAAATGTGAATAAAACAAAGTTTCAGATTGTGAATGTAAATATTTAGCTGTGATACATAATTCTATAGATAAATACATTACGCTACACTGAGTCCCCGTGGTTGTTCAGCAGTAGTGTATACAGTATATCACACCTCCAGAGTCAGACTGACACATTATTATTGCACTTCCACAATTTATGTCTATCTATGAACCAGTCTGGTTCAGGGGGTGTGTATTGTATAGTTATGGGAAAAAAATAATATGCAATTAACAGCAGCCATTTATACATCATTTACTATACATTTACACATTTAGAAAAATTAAAAAAAAATACTTTTGTCTATTTTGTATTTTAATGATCGCCAATTTTTAGTCAATGCATGTTGGAATATATTTTAATGTTTTGCTGTCATTTTCTATGTTGCTGAAAACATCAACATTCATAACAATGCTACAGCTATATATATATATATATATATATATATATATATATAGCTCTGGAAAAAACTAAGAGACCACTGCAAAATTATCAGTTTCTCTGGTTTTACTATTTATAGGTATGTGTTTGGGTAAAATGAACATTTTTGTTTTATTCTATAAACTACTGACAACATTTCTCCCAAATTCCAAATAAAAATATTGTCATTTAGAGCATTTATTTGCAGAAAATGACAACAAAAAAGATGCAGTGTTGTCAGACCTCGAATAATGCAAAGAAAATAAGTTCATATTCATTTTTAAACAACACAATACTAATGTTTTAACTTGGGAAGAGTTCAGAAATCAATATTTGGTGGAATAACCCTGATTTTCAAGCACAGCTTTCATGCGTCTTGGCATGCTCTCCACCAGTCTTTCACATTGATGTTGGGTGACTTTATGCCACTCCTGGCGCAAAAATTCAAGCAGCTCGGCTTTGTTTGATGGCTTGTGACCATCCATCTTCCTCTTGATCACATTCCTGAGTTTTTCAATGGGGTTCAGGTCTGGAGATTGGGCTGGCCATGACAGGGTCTTGATCTGGTGGTCCTCCATCCACACCTTGATTGACCTGGCTGTGTGGCATGGAGCATTGTCCTGCTGGAAAAACCAATCCTCAGAGTTGGGGAACATTTTCAGAGCAGAAGGAAGCAAGTTTTCTTCCAGGACAACTTTGTACTTGGCTTGATTCATGCGTCCTTCACAAAGACAAATCTGCCCGATTCCAGCCTTGCTGAAGCACCCCCAGATGAGTCCAATTTTCAGCTTTGCCCAACACCTGGTCGTCTAATGGTTAGACGGAGACCTGGAGAGGCCTACAAGCCACAGTGTCTAGCACCCACTGTGAAATGTGGTGGAGGATCGGTGATGATCTGGGGGTGCTTCAGCAAGGCTGGAATCGGGCAGCTTTGGCATGAATCAAGCCAAGTACAAGGTTGTCCTGGAAGAAAACTTGCTTCCTTCTGCTCTGACAATGTTCCCCAACTCTGAGGATTGGTTTTTCCAGCAGGACAATGCTCCATGCCACACAGCCAGGTCAATCAAGGTGTGGATGGAGGACCACCAGATCAAGACCCTGTCATGGCCAGCCCAATCTCCAGACCTGAACCCCATTGAAAAACTCAGGAATGTGATCAAGAGGAAGATGGATGGTCACAAGCCATCAAACAAAGCCGAGCTGCTTGAATTTTTGCGCCAGGAGTGGCATAAAGTCACCCAACATCAATGTGAAAGACTGGTGGAGAGCATGCCAAGACGCATGAAAGCTGTGCTTGAAAATCAGGGTTATTCCACCAAATATTGATTTCTGAACTCTTCCTAAGTTAAAACATTAGTATTGTGTTGTTTAAAAATGAATATGAACTTATTTTCTTTGCATTATTCGAGGTCTGACAACACTGCATCTTTTTTGTTATTTTGACCAGTTGTCATTTTCTGCAAATAAATGCTCTAAATGACAATGTTTTTATTTGGAATTTGGGAGAAATGTTGTCAGTAGTTTATAGAATAAAACAAAAATGTTCATTTTACCCAAACACATACCTATAAATAGTAAAACCAGAGAAACTGATAATTTTGCAGTGGTCTCTTAATTTTTTCCAGAGCTGTATATATATATATATATATATATATATATATATATATATATATATATATATATATATATATAAACAAACTTTCACTAACTACATTTTTTTTTTCTTGTAAAAACAAGAAAATAATCATATAATTACATGGTTTATTTTTATTTTTGTCTGAGAAAACATTGGCTAAATAACTATTTTAACTCCTGATCTTGGGAGGGCACAGAAATGACCAAAAAAAATGGAAAATACTGTTAATACTAAGCAAATAAAGTAGCCTTTTCTTTAAAGCTGTTAAAAGAATAAGACAATATAACAACAACAGCAATAATAATAATAATAATAATAATAACAATAATAATAATAATAATAATAATAACAACATAATTTAAGGAAGAAGGTTTTTGTGTCCTAGCAGAACATATTAAAAGGAATGCGGGCCAGGTGTTGCAACAACAGCTTACACGATATAAAATTCTGTTTTTATAATCAAGAAGTTGGCTGCATAACAGCTGCATTGAAACACACATGCTGTGAAATCTAATTCATCCAATACACAAATCCATCATTTACACAGCCCTATTTCAAATGCTATAAAACTTCCAAAACCATAGATTTATCTCCGACAAACATAACATGAAGGAGCATTTCAATCAATAACGGAATCCCTCAGATTCTGGTACTAGCTGAATATTTTCTCCGATTTTGCATTTTGTTCTTCTAGAGGCCCACAAGGGAAAGAGGTTGTTTTCACTTGCGGCCTCATCAATACCTAAATCCTGGTGAACGAGTGACACTGAGAAGTTGTAATCAATAACTCCCTGTGCGTTTTTTCTTCTGGTCAAATGGTTCAGCACAACTGACAGGTCTTACACTTAGAACATGATGCTAAATCTTTATCAACAGCCATCTAGATGACTGGCAATACAAGACTCAGACGGTCATTAATGCTCACGGCAATCTGTGAATAAACACCTGATAATGTGTTTGTTTAAAAAAAAAAGGAAAAAAAAGGTGGATAACTCTCTGTACAATGTATTGATTGTCTTTGAACTGCATTTAGTAAATCCTGTCTGTGGACAGAACAGAGCAGTGTTTAACTGTGGTGTCAAGACTGCTAAGTGGTTTAGGTTTGATGCAATGAAAAACTGACCATCCTGTATAACAGATAAACTACTTTGACAACTTCACCAAACCTGTCAAAAACTTAATTCCATGAGAAAGAATCACAAGCATAATAAATGTGTACAACAGGCACATTTACATAATATTTTCCTGAATGCAAGTAATAATAAAAGTTTTCTTCCTGAAACTTATTACAGGCCTTTTCAAAACATATTAATGTCTGTTTGTCGAAAATTGTAATACTGTAGGTGGAACCAGATAAGTAATCCCAAGCTTCATTTTTTGTGTATGTGTGTTTACCCTGCCCTTATTATATATACCCCTGACCCCTTTACATACAGACTGACAAAAGAGATTTCTATACTGTGTGTGTGTGTGTATATATATTCTTCCTGAGCAACATCCGAAGAATCCGACCCTTCCTCACCAACTATGCTACCGAGCTCCTGGTCCAGGCCCTGGTAATCTCCCGCCTAGACTACTGCAACTCCCTCCTGGCTGGCCTCCCTGCGTCCGCCACCCGTCCGCTCCAGCTCATCCAGAACTCTGCTGCCCGCCTGGTGTTCTCTCTGCCTCGTTTCGCCCACACTACTCCACTACTCCGCTCGCTCCACTGGCTCCCGATCACCGCTCGCATCCAGTTGAAGACTCTTGTACTAGCCTACAGATGCCTTGACCAGACTGCACCCAGCTACCTCCAGACCCTCATCTCTCCCTACACCCCCACTCGACCTCTCCGCTCTGCCTGCACTAGAAGACTGGTTCTACCTCCGCTACGCTCCCCTGCCTCCAGAGCCCGCTCCTTCTCCACCCTTGCTCCGCAGTGGTGGAATGACCTTCCTACAGATGTCAGGACTGCCCAGTCCCTGACCACATTCCGGCGCCTCCTTAAGACTCACCTCTTCAAACAGCACCTGTAGAACTCCTCTGTTTGTATCCTGGGACACTATCACCCTTCATTTAAATGTGCTTTATTTTGCTCTTATCTGCCCCCTATTTTACTGCATTTAATCCTGTACTTCAGAATACTGTAATCTGCCAAGTGTTTAACCTGTAGTATTTTGTATTTAATCATATCCTGATGTAACTATCACTATTTAATCATATCCTGATGTAACTATCAGTATTATCTGCTGTATTATTGAATTGTGGTTTGTCACACTTGAACAAAAGTTATTGTATTTCTTGCTCTTATTGTATTACTTGTATTGTAACACTTGAAATGTATTTGCTTACGATTGTAAGTCGCCCTGGATAAGGGCGTCTGCTAAGAAATAAATAATAATAATAATAATAATAATAATAATAATAATAATAATAATTATATATATATATATATATATATATATATATATATATATATATATATATATATATATATATATATATATATATATAGGGCATTGTCTTTAGATTTGTTCACAGACAACCAGCGACATCTCACTTAAGTCTCAGAATAGTCATTTAAGATGACCTTGAAC
Source organism: Acipenser ruthenus (assembly GCF_902713425.1). Lineage (NCBI taxonomy): Eukaryota > Metazoa > Chordata > Actinopteri > Acipenseriformes > Acipenseridae > Acipenser > Acipenser ruthenus. Next base: position 5,309,876 of record NC_081195.1, read on the forward strand.
TAATCAGCCCAACCACATACACCAACTCCCAGATCTCTTTATGGTAGCTTTATGGTCCTCCTGTTCTATTCTGATGAGCTTGTTAATTGAACTCCACCGGTGCCCTTTGAGGACCACAGACCTCACAATCAATCTGAACCACAGAAAAGAATTTGAAGTTTTTTTCTTGTAAAAGGTGAGTTGCCCCAACAGTGTCCTTGGTATAATTTGTAGAAACAACGGTGCATCTCTCAGCTGCTGTCGGCACCTATTCTTACCTTCTCATAAGTTGAAGGTCATTGTATGAATTATGTGAGCCTAGGAAACTACAAAGGGAAACTTGCAGAATGTGTACTACATGAATTTAGCACCACCCCTGACTTGACGGTTTCGACAGGAAAATGGATTTGGTACAGTTGTTTCCATTTACTGGAAAAATAAGTACTGTATTTTTTTGGGGGGAAATGTTACTATGACTTACTGAACTGGATCTCTATAAACCTAAACTAGTGTCTGTGGTACAATAAAGAATATACATGAAAAATGGCACCAAAAAACTGTTGCAAGCCATGCCAAATGATTGTAGGCAAGGAATTACACCAGGTATAAAATGATCTTAAATTCAACAATTGTAATCTGGCATCCAAGAATTTAATTACACAAAATCCATCTTATTAATTACCTAATCAATAAATAAAGACAGTTAACCCAGTTGTTTCTGTGGTGCTGCATAATGAAAGTGCATTTTCAGTTTTCTTACATGCAGATGTACCTTACGTACATGAATGAGTGTCAGTATGTTTTTATGTGTGTGTGTAGAACTGCTGTTCATACATGAAATATTACCTCAGCTAACATAAGACATTACTGTAACTAATGCGCTTTGAAAGTTAGTGATGAAGGGTACCTAGAGGCTCTTGTAGTTAAGGCACTGCTGCATGGTGTGCAGGGCGAGTCATGCCTTCAGGGGTTTGCTGGTTTAATACCCGGTTGCACCAAGTTGGCACTCCTGGCTGCGGCTCAAAGGAAGCACAGCATTGGCTTTTACTGTCCCACACGGGTAAGGAAAATTAGCTGAATTAGGTTCACCTGTCCACAGCGACCCCAGAGAACATCAAGTTTTGGGCCAGCTCGTGGGTTAGAGTGATGAGGTGACATACTGGGTATTCCAAATTGGGGTGAAAACAGAAGTGAATGCTAAATTGAAAATTAAATAATTAAATAAACAGTTGGTGATGTGCAGAACATTCTAACTTGCTGTAGAGTGGAGTTTAAATTGGTTACCGCTGAGCTGGTTTAATAATACAACATGTGTTCCATCTAGAGTGCAAATGTATTTCAGATTCTGTCTTCAACTTACAGGATTCTTTCTCATCGCTCCTCCCACAGCCCGCACTGCTTTCGAATTGCCTGCCATTTCTGCTAAGTGCTTGTAAGAGACTGTTTCTCCAAATTTCACATCCCTCAGCAGGGTCTGTAACACTTGTCTGGTGAATGTAGCTGCAAAAGTGAACAGAATGAGAAGTTAAAATGGAACACGGCACTGCTCAATACACAGTCTGACTACTTTGATCTTAATGGGCAGGAATACTGAAACTTATAACGTACAGTGAATTTAAACAAATCACCTAGGAATTCTCAAAGACTGATTACAGAAGAGGA
>NC_081195.1:5316516-5356516 GCF_902713425.1 Acipenser ruthenus
CAATAATGGACTCAATTTTGCACTCATTCAGATGTATTAATGCATGCTTTCTACATGATCTGAGATGTTTAGAATTCTTCTAGTCTGCTCAGTAACAAAGCCTTTGGAAGGTTCCAGTAACACCTCACTTTGTGTTTGAAGGCATTCTCAGGAAATTCACACTGAGCTGTACACCCTGCAGCTTCCCAGGCAGCAGCTGTTTTTGATAAATGTGTTTTTAAAATATTTTGAGAAACTCAAAATGATTTATAGAAATAGTATTTTTACTGTTCTATAAAGTTCATGTAAATGTTTGAGGTTTGTGTTCCCCCCTCAGTATCCATGGTTCTAACGCATCAAATTCTTGCAGGACACCAGTAGGGCATCATAATTCATAAAAGCTGCCTCTGCAGAAACCAGGTCAGCGATCTCTCATTTCTTCATGGAAAACATACATGATTTGACAAATAGATCTAAAAAATTAGTAATTCAGCTAGGATAAAATAATATTGTTGTTGTTGTTGTTGTTAATAATAATAATAATAATAATAATAATAATAATAATAATAATAATAATAATAATAATAATAATAATAATAATAAAATGGATGCTTGTGTCATATACAGCGACTAGTTCCTGGTGCATATTTGAGCATTTATTTTTGTTTATTTTACTTTCTTTTTTAATCTTTAGTCCAGAAAAGCACTGTGTTCAAAGGTGGAGATAACTGGAGTTCAAGTTAGCATTTCACTGGCAAATCATTTATATTCACCCCAACTCGGTCCTCTTCAGACTTCAGATTCAAATTGGACCAAAACCAAGTCCAGTTACTATGGAATGTATCCTCATTTCAAATGAATACAGTACTAAAGGATCTATTATGCACATAACAGACTGGCTGCTGAGCATATCATTTATTAGGAGTGTACTGTATTGATAACCAACAAAAACAACACCAGCAGAGGAGGAGTCAGGGTAGAAGGAGTTTTGAAAGCAGCAAGGTTTTGAAGAAAAAAAAACTTGAGAGAACGATATACAGGTATTCTGACCACTCCTAGTTGGCAAAGAGCCAACGGTACCTTTAATACCAATTAAGCATCCTAAAGTCAATTATCTACAGGTGATGACCACTGCAAAGGACATTAATGCTATCATGCTATTATAAACATTTTAAAGGTTGTACGTTGCATAGGGATTTATGGATATATAAGGAATTTATATAATTGATAATCGTACATTTATATTTTACTGCCATGTATCCAGGTAAGCAAACACTCACAGCAGGTGATACTGTTAAATGACTTCTGGTAGAAGCTCCTCCCTTGGGTTCCATTTTTGCAGATTTACTGTACACTACCTAACGTACTACGACTGTATATCTTCAAGGCCTCGTGTAACAGCAAATCATTGTATTCCCATATACTGTACCACCCTTGGAGGGCATGATTTAACCAAGCTGGTTTGGAATATGGCTTCCATAAAGGTCTTATTATGTGAATCTTTTATAGTTTAAACTTTTATAGTTTAAACATTGCGTGAAAGGTCAAGACACTGTTTTGCCGGAGACCAGCAGTGTCAGTTGTTTGAATATTGGTTGAACTGAACTTTTGGAGTTTTAAGACATGCATGCACCTTCGATATGCTCTGAAGATGTTTCAGGTCATTATATTCTATAGAAAATAGAAACAGATTAACCTGATATTGATGAACTGGTAACCTCAGGAACCTTCTGAAAGGCTTTGGATCCAGAGAGAGACACCTCTTTTTATCCATCATCACAAGCCTATTTAATGATTGTATGCCTCATTACACCCATGATTACTATTCAACCAGTATTTACAGACAAGTGTAGATCTGATTTCTGTGCAACTACAGTACGAATTGGTTGCAGCTATCTAGTGCCATCTCAACCAAACACTGGTTTCATATATTGAATTAGAAGTAGAATGTCAGGAATCTGAAATAAGAGCATACATGCGTGTAAGTAAATGTAAATGTGATTATATATATATATATATATATATATATATATATATAAAAACATTAAAATTAGTGATACAAATTAACATATGCATGGAGCTTACCTTTACAAAGAGTTTGACGGTTTGAAGAAATCCTGCATCATTGCCTGCTTATCTCCACGTGAAGCCTTTGGCTTACTGAAGCAGACGTCTCAGCAGTTTAATCTTCAGCAGTTAATTATATACATGTGTATTATGCTATGAAATAATGTTATTGCCTTTAAAGCCTTTATCAAACCTGTGCAACAATTATCAACATTACATATTTTAAAATATGCAATTAGTAGTACTAGTATGCAAGAATTTGTTAAAAAAAAAAAAAAAAAAAAAAAAAAAGATAAATTAGTTCAGAAAGTCCTTATAGTTTCCCTATATTTTTCAAGTTTTGATCCATGCTTTTATGTACTGTATAACACATATGTTGTGTCCCCTGAATCTCCACTACTGACCAGTGGAATGCCCCGGAAGTCTTAAACTGTGCTACACAATAGATACTCATAATTTACCCACACGCCTATAATTTGCAACTCCCATTACTTCACAAGTAACCATGTCTACCCCATTCATCTCTGTTCCTTATCTCATTTTTAGAAGGCCAATGCCTGAGTCTGACAAACAGCCATAGATGAAAGAACAATATTTTTTTACTTGAGGGACCTATGCAAAGAAAGGCTAACAAAGTCTTGACTGATTACAAGATGCTCTGGAAACTTTCATTTTCCTGATTCCTCTCACATCATAGAAAAAAAATTCCAGTGCCTTATCCAATCCTTTCTAGGAAGGTGATTAAGAGTAGCAGAATGCTGTCATTGGAACTCTCAATGATTCCCTCCCCCAGCTGTTCAGTAACAAGGAGATCAGTGTCCTTTATTGTAGGATGCATAATTAATGAAGATGAGAGGATGCATAATTCTTGAAGCCATGCTTATCCCGTTCAAAGGAAAGGAAAATAATATGTACCCCCCACTTTACTGTACATAGCTGTGGTACATAGCTGTGGTAGCTGGAACAACTGACTAATGTACCTACGTTTTATGCAAATTCTTAGATCATTTGAATATTCTGAATGTATAATTTACCAGTTTGTTTGTAATCTACAGTGTTAGCCAATGCATACTGCATCACGCTACATTTTTCAGCCATTCTTAATCTCAACTTTACCATCAGCATACGGTTGAACCGTCATGACTATTGACCAATAGACTATGCAATGATATTAAATATGTAATTGATTGCTTCAGTGACTCTTGGTATATGGAAGATAATTTGTGCCAAAATTAAAAAAAAAAAAAAAATCTTTTTTTCAAGCTAGTATTTCTCATTGAGCGTCAATCATACTGGAATGGCGGGACACTGCCGCTGGTGAGTTCGATTATCTACTAACTGGTCTGCTGGTTAGAGTCAGTGTAGAATCGACAACTGACGGCTGAAGAAACCATTCAAATTAACATCCTCAAAAAGAGGTTGCTAAATAGGTGAACATTGAACTAATTTTAACTAAAAAAAATAAATAAATAAATAAATAAATAAATAAATAAATAAATAAACAGTTAAAAGGACTATAAATTCGACAACTGCCCAGCGAAACAACAAACTTCCTGGAACGGGAACCAAGTTTGTACACCACAAGTCCTGCCCCTGTTTCCAGCAATACTAATCCATCACACACAACTCATTTGAGCTCAATGAGAATGTTTTTGCTCAGACAACAACCGAGGGGCTCGTTTCTATATTGCGAGATCGTAAATTCAAATATGATCGGTCTTTCGATCAGTTATCACCTGCAATCTGTGTGAGCAACATTATATAGAAACGCTATATAGTACGCCTTTGTATGATATACAAATGAGCCCCAGGTCTTTCAGGTGACCAAATTACAACTACTGTATATAAAAGCAAATCAGTTTATATTTTAGTGGGTCTATGTGAGATGTAGGATATATGGTTCGACAACAAAAAATAAATACATAAAGAATGACATGTATGTAACATTCTTAACACCCTACACAAATCTGATAGTGAAACAAGCCAAAAATCGTGTTTGTATTTTATTCTATAAAATCGGAAAACGACTGTGTTTTTTCTTTTTATTTCTCTGCTCACAAAGCTAAAACAAAAAACGAGCTGTTTTCCAATTTCCTTTTATAAAAGGAACAATGATTGGACCGAATGTACACCGCCCAAGATTGCAACTTGCAAGCATACAACTGCAGTCAACTCCCCTACACAACCTCTAGGCAAAGTTACTAGATCATCGATTCACTTACTGGACTGTCCCGCCCTTCCAGTGTGATTGACTCTCAGTGAGAAATACTAGAGTGCTCACACAGATTGCAGGTGATAACTGATCGAAAGACCATATTTGAACGATCTCGCAATATAGAAACAAGCCCCTTGTTGTAGAATTTACAGTCCTTTTAACTGTTTTTTTAAAATTTGATTTAAAATTAGTTCAGTGTTCACCTATTAAGCAACCTCTTTTTGAGGATGTTAATTTGAATGGTTTCTTCAGCCGTCACTTCTCGATTCTACGCTGACTCTAACCAGCAGACCAGTTGGTAGATAATCACCAGCGGCTGTGTCTATCCCTTCCAGTATGATTGACGCTCAATGAGAAATACTAGAGTAAAAAGATTGTACCAAAATGAAAAAACAATATAAATAAATAAATAAACAAACAAATAAATGTAATGTATTTTGATTTTCATTTATGTATTTATTTATTTATTTATTTCATTATTTATTTATTTTTGGCAGAAATGATCCTCCATATTGGTAGGTCCTCACTTGGTCTTGATCAAGTATTAATTGCGTCTCCTTAAGTAAATATTTTTTTCATAATTCTTCTTTATTACCAAAAGGGACAGTTCAGTATGTGAGTCAATTATTTTATTAAATAAGAATGGTGTTTATATCAAGTAGTTTAAAATGATCTGTTGGTAGTGAGTATAACAGCAATCGTTCCATGTTGGAGGTCATATGCGACTCCTGAGGGGGTGCAGTTTAAATAATACTTACATATGAATGTATTCATAACTTGTTACATTTCCTTATTTTGTAATTGGTAAAAACTCCTCTCATTAGATTTCCATCAGTGACTGCCAATGACTGAGCCAACACCTTGACTTCTATAAAGACAAGTTGCGTTTGCTGTTCGACAACAATTCTGAACAGATTAAGCTATAGATTTTGAAATTAAAACTGTTATCAGAAATATGCTGAGCTAGTACATATGATTTATCTACAGAACCTACTGTGTGTACAGTAGGTTTAAATATAACAGCAAGAACATTAATGATAGCATAAAATTATAGTCACCTTTAAGAACAATGTCCCTGGTGGCATGAACTTTATAGTTCCTAACTAATGGATGCAGGATGTTCACCAAAAGCTCTATTGGTGGTCTGTGTGTTGTGTGTTGTGTGTTATCCAGTAATATCCAGTAATGACCAAATAATTAAGTTGATTAAAACTATACTAAGATAAGTGTAAGCTATGCAGTTCATTTGTAAGCAGAACAAGTACAAATTAAAGAATATAAGTTATGTCTAAAAATTCATTTACACTGCAAGGGTATTTTCTACATTTTTACAGTCGGTTTACTTTAAAATACCACATTAAGCACAACGACTAGAATTTCCTTTTCACACTGCCTTAGGGAAGGTTCCAATAACAACTACAATTTAGACCACAATAGAGATAAATACGACTTTTTCTTTGCTACTTAGTCATAACATATGCAATTACCAATGCAGATTTATAACATGTGTTTCCTAGGGTAGAATATAACAAACCATTTTCATAAACTAAACTAGGGTTTAATGGCTTAAGCAGTGACAACATCTTTACTTTCCTAGTAGCTTAGGACAACATCGAAGAGCAATAGCTAACAAAAATCATCAGGTCAACATTTGGATTCTGTCGTTGACATATGCTAAACGTTCTTTCGCATAGTAAAATACAAACACTATAGTGTTTTCCTCATGTTCCAAGAGTCAAGCAGTCTATCTTGTAGTCAAGGATATGCCAATATTGTATTTTAAGTTCTCTGGCTAAATGAATTCTGAAAATCCAATAAAGCCTTATAAATCTAACATTTCCTGGGAACCACCGACATGGAAGAGACCAAATAAATTCCATTTAGGCTCATAAAAAAACTAAGAGTATGCTTTGACAAATCTATTTTGTTTCTATTTCTATCACCAAATTGTGCATATTAATTTAATAATAATAATAATAATAATAATAATAATAATAATAATAATAATAATAATAATAATAATAAACTTCATAAGCAACATACCACAAAATAAAATACACATTATTTCATCTGGCTCTGTTTCCTTCCTGTTTTTGCAAGTAGACGCAGAGATGTCTGGATTAATCATGAAGATATTGCTGTTTTCCAATTCAGTGCATGGATATGTAACATTATTATTTGATGTTTCTTTATTCTCTGTGTGCAAAGTTCAATGGACGACGCTGCCTTTAATAAAAGACAGAAGAGGCTACTTCATGACTTGCATTGTACTGCATGCACAGCAAGCTTATACTTTTCTCTCTCTTATTTTGCATGCCAACTGACAATCCTGTTGCCTCTTGTTAGTCAACGTTTTTGAGGCGTCAGTATCCTTTCTATAAACAAATGAACACAGAACCAAACAGAAAATAGATTATGCTCTATTTTCTGTTAGATTATATATATTTTTTTCTTTATGAACTGGCAACTTCGGAAAGGCTATACATTTAATTTACAGCTTATCTTGATTGCCAAAAAAAGGAGACAATAGCTTGGTTTCCTGTTCACACTAGTGTATTATGACAATTAGAAGCTTAAAGCAAACTACTAAAATATAAAAGGCAAACTCATTCATGTACTAGTCCATGCTGTAACACTGGAAAGTACATCAAAAAGTGTTAATGGTTTCAATATATAGCTGCTGCAGGGAAGCGCTCTATAAAGAAGACAGAAAAAAAAATCAGCTAATGGCTGTGTCTCGCCATTAAAATGAAAAGCTTAATGCATCTTATAATCAGAGGACAATTTGCAAATCATTAAGAGAAATGTAGGATTCCATTAAAATACAAATCAAGAATCCCTCACTGGACTAATAATCTTTTTGATATTATTTAGCATTTTACTATGTCTGTTCCCCATATACAGCCACTGCAAATGATCAGTTCTTCAACCTGCTATTTACCACAACCCACCACTTTAATGAGAAACAGAGAGAAGTATAATCTGCTATTCAGAGCAGGTACTAATGAAGAATTCCATATATTCTGAAATTTAATTAAAACCCCAAAGATTTCAAATTAGATGCAATTGGAAATGCCTGGGGCAGAAATACATAGACTTGCGTGGCAAGGGTATCACACTGAAAGTTGATATCGTAATTGGTCTTGATGTATTTTTGTGTTGCCAGGCTGAAGCACTGAGCTCATAACCATATAAAAATTCTCTGTAGATTACCTGCTCATTGAAAATGCCATCACTCAGGTAGTTCTCTACTAAATTACCATGCTACTAAAATGCACAAAGTGATTCGAAGAGAAGAGTGGCACAGCTGGCCGACGCTGCCAATGAGTTATGCATGTGTTGCCGCTGCCTTTTTTCTTCGTAAAATATGCTCAGTTGAATATTAAAATATAATTGGCATTCACCCTAAGTAGCTTAAACCATTTTGTTATTTTCTTTTAAAATGATTTGGCTCCTCCACAGTTATCATTTTTCAAAGATGCAATTCATAGTCTAATGACACTGAGGTAATCAAAAAGATGTCTATTCTCAGATATAAATCTTAAGGCAGTATACATTTCTGTTGCCTATTTGTTTTTTTTTAAATATCCTTTAAGCACTTATTCTTTCAAGCACGGTTCTTGATGTTAGAATAATTCTGTGAAAATGGTGAAGAATATTTCACAGAATGTTTATCCATGGACGAGTAGAGTATGCATAAAACATTTTTTTTAGAGTAGAAATACTATTTTGTCCAACACTATTTCACTTAAAATAATATGATTATAATACTATACATATATATATATATATATATATATATATATATATATATATATATATATATATATATATATATATATGTGTGTGTGTGTGTAACCTTTATATATATATACTTATAACCTGATAAACAAGAACAGTGTACAGCTATAGAGTGAGACCTATTTTTAAATGGTTTCCTAACATACACATCTTTAGACTTTCTGCATGGCTATTTACTGAATAGAATGGAATGTGTGAGGTGTCAAATGCAGTTCAATAATTATTAGGGCTGACCTATACTGAAGTACAATCACAGAAGGGCAGTCGCTTGTAAAACGACTTTAAAAGCATTTAACAAAGTAGCACTGCTCTGCCTATCAGAGAAATTCTCACATGAAATTGTAAAATATGTACCTGCCAATCACTTCAATTTAAATGTTCTGTTGACAGGAATGAGAGCTGCTGGAAGATGGAAATATGATAACTTGTCATCTCATCACAGAAATGCCATGTCCAGCAGTGTGAGAACCAATCATTCAGCATAACATTCCGGTTTCAAAATAACTTTTTATTTTTTTTTATTATTATTTTTTTTTTTTTTTTAAGTTAAATGGAGACTATTCTTGGAATAAGAACTGTCTTTGCAACATAAAATGAAGTGTCGAAAAAAAGTGTGTTTTCTATAACCCATTCTGCATCTGTGACATGAATATGTCTTGTTTATAATTTCTTATTTATTATGCAGATACAACTTTTAATACAACAAAACTATATCTGTATTAGATGACTATATTCTATTCACAACAATTAAAAGTAAACTAGCTTAGTATTGTTAACACAATGAATGTGATTTAACATGATGTCTCTAGTTTGACATCCACGTCCTACTAAGTTAGTGTTACTGGTATATTAGTGTTAGTGTTACTGGTAAAGCTAACCATAATGAATTAGGAATACAAAGTATAATAATAATAATAATAATAATAATAATAATAATAATAATAATAATAATAATAGTAAACTGCATTATCAGACTGCACATTCTATTAGTGTATCTTTTCAGTTGATGTTGCCGATTTGTTTCTTTACTTTAAAAAATTCTGGTTTATAAAGAAAAGAGCAATATCCACAGAAATAATTTTTCTATTACAGTTTGGCTGTATCATCACAGTGTATATTGGAGCCTTAACGCTGGCATAACTATATTTCAGAGTTCATCAGGGAATGCATAAAAGGTGACAAGACTGGGAACTGATGCAATTAACTGAACTATTTTCAGCATCTGCGGTGTCAAATGCTAGAAATCCTTGAGAAAACTCCACCAAACAAGAAACATATTTTTTAAACCAGATATGTCATGTTTAAAAAGACAGAAGGCTGGAATATTATCTTTCAAAAATACTTTCTTCAATAGAATTGTGATGTTGTTTATTGTTCCATGCACAAACTACGTGTATAACAAAATCAAAATAATCACTTCATTCCTTCACTTTCATAAAAAACGAATAATGGGTTGGTTAGTGCTGAGTAATTGTCATCAGTCTGTTCTAGAGTAACCATCCATTCTTAAGGTTCTCTCCCTCTGGTTCTGGCAAAAGGACAGTTTAGGCCAACAATAGGCTCATTGAAACTTTACAGCCATTCAGATGTGCTCACTTTCAAAACCTTCAGCCAACAAATGTCAAGAGTTGAAATGTATCATTTCTAGCACCGTTGCCAAGAATTATGGGAAGTGTGGCCAAAACTAACACAGCCCCTTGGAACAGTTTGAGATTACTAGCCCTCATAACTACTCAGTGTTACGTGCTGTCTCTCATCCCAGGCACTATAAAATACTCTATTATAGTGTTGTAAGTGAACGAAGAATGTGATGTAACTGACAGTTAAAACCAAACCTAAACACTGTTACTTTACAAATATTTGTCTGTTACAAACCTTCGTGAAAAATGGGGTGGTGAAAGGCAGGGAATGGAAGTTTCTCTGTTGTTCCAGGGTCGCAGAAATAGGCATGGAGCCAGTCAGTACACTCTTTCAATGGCGCTGTCATGTCCTCCTGGCCCTTGCATACCACACAAGCAAATGAGGCCACTCCAGTCCTGTAGTTAGGATAACATTTGGTTAGCAAGTATAATTAGAAGTCTGTACATATTTAGCTATTATATGAACTTAAACAAAAAAGATGGACGAAAAGATCTCAAACAAAAACATGCAGTATAGTGAGTGTATGCATTCATGATTTGTTCAATATTGTATAACTGTAAGGCGTCAGAGAACCACAACAAGGCAGGTACACAGGAAGGAGCATTAAAGCACTACCAAATAAAAAAAAGACTATTTCATTAAAAAGCAATATAATAATACTGAATTTTAAATAATAAGGTTGCAATGTGGGGGGGATAAAACAATGTTACACATATTGTCCTGAGATGGGCTGTTAAAATGTTACTGTCTGCTCGCCCAGCCCACTGTGTGTGAAATATGAAACCACTCTGTAGGATATAACCTTGCCATGGGCCTCCACTTATGCTTTAAATCAGATTCTTCAATATATTATGTTTAGCATGATGTTTTAGCATACTCTGCTACTTAATATGAATCTTTACTAACAGTCAGACATTGCACAACACAAGGAGCTTCCAGGCGCATACATTAGAAAGCATCACGTGAGCCCACCTACACCCAATCATACCAATGCCATGCTACTGTATACAACACAAGCACGCTACATTATATATATATATATATATATATATATATATATATATATATATATATATATATACACAGCTCTGGAAAAAACTAAGAGACCACTGCAAAATTATCAGTTTCTCTGGTTTTACTATTTATAGGTATGTGTTTGGGTAAAATGAACATTTTTGTTTTATTCTATAAACTACTGACAACATTTCTCCCAAATTCCAAATAAAAATATTGTCTTTTAGAGCATTTATTTGCAGAAAATGACAACTGGTCAAACTGCTCTGACAATGTTCCCCAATTCTGAGGATTGGTTTTTCCAGCAGGACAATGCTCCATGCCACACAGCCAGGTCAATCAAGGTGTGTGTGGATGGAGGACCACCAGATCAAGACCCTGTCATGGCCAGCCCAATCTCCAGACCTGAACCCCATTGAAAAACTCAGGAATGTGATCAAGAGGAAGATGGATGGTCACAAGCCATCAAACAAAGCCGAGCTGCTTGAATTTTTGCGCCAGGAGTGGCATAAAGTCACCCAACATCAATGTGAAAGACTGGTGGAGAGCATGCCAAGACGCATGAAAGCTGTGCTTGAAAATCAGGGTTATTCCACCAAATATTGATTTCTGAACTCTTCCTAAGTTAAAACATTAGTATTGTGTTGTTTAAAAATGAATATGAACTTATTTTCTTTGCATTATTCGAGGTCTGACAACACTGCATCTTTTTTGTTATTTTGACCAGTTGTCATTTTCTGCAAATAAATGCTCTAAATGACAATATTTTTATTTGGAATTTGGGAGAAATGTTGTCAGTAGTTTATAGAATAAAACAAAAATGTTCATTTTACCCAAACACATACCTATAAATAGTAAAACCAGAGAAACTGATAATTTTGCAGTGGTCTCTTAATTTTTTCCAGAGCTGTATATATACTGTATATGTAAAAAGGTGGCCACAATAAAAAAAAATTGCTCTGCAATCAATTTATGGCTGCCAATTACTGGTGTACTTTTCTTTCTCATTTGGTCCATGCTTTGAGAACCAAGATGATGCAGGCTGTGGGCCTGAAATTCCACCCCTGCTGAATGAAATGGGCTAGTACAGGCTACACATCTGCAATGGACTCTGCTAGTGGAGCAGCTGGAGCCATGCATTTTACATAAACAATAAACTTGGTTTTATTAATATATGCTTAATATACCACATCTTAATATTTTGTAACCCTTTTCTTTGACATAACTGAAAACTGAATGAAAAAAAAAAAACTCAGAAATTGTAGATGAATAATTTAGTCCCTAATGATTAAAAAACAATTACAATATGCAGAGCTATCAGGTTACATTTTATTCAAATGCTGGCTGCACTTGTGTTTTCTCCTATTTTTTTCTATCAATGAAACCCATGAGGGTTAAGCATAATTCATTATGCATGAGGCCCAACTTATAGTACTTGACTGTTGATTAATAGAAAAGTTTCAGCATGTACATTTGCAACACTGTTTGCATACAATATACAGATTTATTATTTTGGTAGGCTAAATATTTACAACAATGAAATCTTTAAAATACAGTTTATTAAACACATGCATCGATCTGACCCAAAGGGTAATCTGTAATGAAGATTGACAGCTTCAGAATGTAACTAGTCATACTGTAAATCTGACAGGGGGTACCTGCCAAATGCAAGGGTTGATTGGGTTGTTAATTTACAGCAAACACAGTGTGATTAGAATTATTCACAATAACATATTGAAATGCATGTTGCTTTCGATGCAATCAAAAGTATATAGTAGATTTTATATTCGTTTTTAGAAGTATTTATTCAAAACTTATATTTGTGCCATTTACCTGTTCACATTGTCTATAAAGACACATGATCATTATTTAATTTGACTGAGTGTTCTTTTATATTTCTATATTAAGATGTTATAGAAACCCTGTTATTCATATACTAAATGATTCAGGTGTTTGAGTACTAAATTGTTAAATATCAAGGGTAGTGAAGTAGTGAAGGGAAAGTATAGTACAAATATAATTTGCTGCCAATACGGCCTAAACATGTGAATTCATCAATAGTGTGAATTATCACATTGTGAAACAACAGGGGGAACATTCTTAAGTTTCAAATTTGCTACCATTAGTCCAAAATAAAATAAAATAAAATAAAATAAATAATACAAATCTCTTCAACTCAACACAGCAAGTCTAGGCTATGGACCCAAGAGCATTTACAACATTTCATCAAAATCAACATTTATTGTACACCACTCGGAGAACGCTACTGATATTAATAGAGGTTTTCAACACTTAAGGGTACCTGTGTTTATGTTCAATTCCAGAAAAGACTTCAGCCAACATATTTCCATTGTCATATTTGCAGCTAGAAGTCAGAATGATAGTCTTGCCTTGGGAAGCAAATGCTGAGATAACAAAGAATGACGTGGCTTTACAAGCCTATTCTTTTGACTATGGTAGTACTGTCGAAAGGACTATGCTCTAAAAAGTATGGAAAGAAAGTCAATCTACAGAAGTAGGCAGTGCCATGCTCATAATGCTACCCTAGGGCATGATTGTGACAGATACAAAGTGTGGAGCCAGGCAAGCCAAAAAACGATTTGCTTCATTGCTCTGGGCTTTCTTTCCCACTAGTAAAGAATTCAAAGTGTTTGGGGCGCAACATTTACAAATTACTTACATGTGCAAGTACTGTTGAAAACTATCCCCGTTTTATAATCGACTCCGGTCAGTCTTATTTAATTGGCACCAAAGGCTAAATGTCATTTATCCACACTGTGAACTGTACCATAAATCACTCCTAACTTATCCTTTGGACAGACAACATAACCCATGACTATTTTACATAACACACTTTGACCTGCATGGTGTACACACATCTTGAACTTTGTTCACACCAGGTATACAAGTTTATGGAATTACAGGCAAATCCAGGGATAGTCTGAATTACAGGCTATCACAACATATGGCCTACCACACATAACTCACAGTATATAACTGGATCCACCCTGTCAAACAAACAGCAAGCAGTGGAACTGCAGAAGACAGCAGCTTTACCAATGCTGTTACAAAAAGGACTCAATTCAATTTTTTAATATATTTTTTTATTCCTGGACTGATAAATGAACTCCCCACAGTGCGTGACATTAAAGACGCTAACAGATGTAGATTTAGTCATTTACTAAGCTGGTTAGAAACAAGTGTCATCAAGTAAAACTAAAAAAAAAATAGTTGGTATCTGTCATTTAATTCTAAATATTCTGATAAATAAAAATAAATAAATAACAAAATATACATTTATGTGAAATTATTGGATTGGACAGGTAACAGGCTTTTTTTTTTTCTTCCTACAGTGAAAATGTCCCGTTTCAAATTTAAATGGAAAACATAACTCTACATTTATTACATCAATAACATTTAAGAAAAAGCATTAAAGTGTATAGAGAATGTAATAAAATGTTGGTTAGCCATTAAGGCTAAAAACATTACTTAACACATTATTGTAGGTTAAAAACAGAAAATGGCCCAGTTGGTCCTCACAGGAATAGTCCTGTTAAACTCCAGCAGGGATTTGGAAGGTTATTTAAAAAGAAGCACTTCTAACAGTAAAAGAGGAGATAAAGCCGTCTGTGCTGCAGTTACCTTTGGACTTCCCGCTGATCTGACGAGCACAGAACAAAATAGATGTGCTCACAATTTGCAGCATTTATTTTTATTTTTCCACACTCCACTTGTGCCATTACTTGCTTTATAAGCAGAAACAAAATATTTATACCACCCACCCACCGATTTTTTTTTTTTTTTTGGTCAAAACCATATTTTTCTACCTGAGGCCAGAGCAGTTGAATTATCTTCCTATTTCTGTCACATTGTATTCTTTTCCAGCTGTTCAGAACACTACAAATTGTGCATAAATCTCTGTAATTATATATATATATATATATATATATATATATATATATATATATATATATATTAGAAAGTAAGTTCACCATATCAATGCACCATATCTCATGTGGTAAACTTATTTTCTAATCACCCTATATATATATATATATATATATATATATATATATATATATATATATATATATATTACCATTATGAAACTCTTCCAATGAGGCTAAAGTACCTGGCATTCTTAAGGTGTATAATAAAATAATAAACTAATCAAAAATAAAAATAAAATACCGGCACTACAGTCAGCACTCACATTTCCGACCCTATACAATTTTTATTTTAGTGACGATTAAACGTGTGTGACACATATCTGATTATTTCACTTTGGTCCGTTCCAACCCTTGTCCATTTTTCAGGGAACACAAATATTATATAATATATATATATATATATATATATATATATATATATATATATATATATATATATATATATAGGTTTTGTTGGTATAGTACTATATTTTCAATAGAATAAGTATTTTAATTCAGAATGATATGATTCTGAAAATATCACTTGCCAAGAGATGACTGGACACGTGGCCTGTAATAAAGTACATACTTTTAAATCCGGTATGTATTGTAGCAGCATGTAAAATTCCACATTAACGGCCCAACAGCAAAATGAAATAAAAATGTTCCCCATGCAAAGAACTGCGTAAAACCTAAAAGGCAATACAATTTAGCAAAAGATTTAAAAAACAAACAAAAAAAAAAAAAAACAGTTTCCAGAATTAAAATAGTATCCAAAGTCAATATTCAAAACAGCAGAATATAGTGCTCGATAAGGCCCTAATGTCACAGTTCATTTGCAAAATCTTGAACTACGTAATAATTAACTCTTACATTACCCTAGCTTGTTTCATTTGCTTTGTTTTGGCTGCATTTTCATCAGGTGAAACTAGAGGAAGCGCTGTGTGACTGCACAATATAAGACAGACTGATTTGGCATAAGATTTTTTTAAAATTTGTTTAAATTTATTTATTTATTTATTTTTAAATGCAGGCTGTGATGGATATTCAGATAAATTATAACACTGAAGTGATGGGCTTTGTATCAGAAAACTGGTGACGGAGCCGGAAATCGCGTGTGACGGGTAAGATTAATTTGGTACATATAATGGGGATTGATTTTATTTTTAATACAAGGGCGGTAAAACGTGACTGACGTGTATCTGGGTAACAGATAACCGAGTGCTGACTGTACAGATGTGATATGATGTCTGCTTCAGAGACCTGCCAATGAAATCCCTAGTATATTAGTCACTGTTAAATGTTATGATGCAGAATGTGCACCATGTAACACAAAAAGTGCATTTTGACTTTTGACCAGGGTCAATTCATTTTAACAGGCAACTGAATTTAATGCATGCACCCTCTTTAGCTATGCTTTTAGTTCCTATCTGCACCATTAAACAGACATGACATTACAAGAATTAACACGTTGATATCCAGCCTATATACACCCATGCTAAATAATGTATGCAAGACCTTGTTTTTAGCTTGTTATCATACTCCGTTTATGAGTTATTAATGATCAATCAACAAAACCAAGCATATTCCACAAGTGATAAACACATTATCTACCTGTTTCAGAATTGATAAAGAAAGTAATTCCGATAAAAACGGAACATTAAAGAATAAAAAGTTTGCACTGTGATTTCAGCAAAAAGTTTAGTAAAAATTTGGAAGACAACTTGAAACTGTTAATCAAGGTTGGCCATAAAATTATCCTTTTAAATTAAGATGGGGATTTTAATTTTTCTTGATAACTTGCAACTAAGAGAACGTTTAACAAAAATGTTAAATATATTCATTTGATGATATTCCTGCAGAAAATGCATGTTCCACTGAAATAAAACTGAACATGCTTCTGTGAGCTGAGTGTAGGTGGCAACGATTGGCATCAATTTGTTGGCTGAGTATAAGAACATTTAATTACAAAATGTTTTACTATTACAGTGGCTCTCAAAAGTATTCACCCCCCTTGGACTTTTTCACATTTTATTGTGTTACAACATGGAATCAAAATGGATTTAATTAGGAGTTTTTGCCACTGATCAAGACAAAAAAAGTACATAATGCCAAAGTGAAAAATAAAATCTACAAATTGTTCAAAATTAATTACAAATACAAAACAGAAAATAATTGATTGCATAAGTATTCACCCCCTTGAGTCAATATTTGGTAGAGGCACCTTTGGCAGCAATTACAGCAATGAATCTATTTGGATAAGTGTCTACCAGCTTTGCACATCTGGACACTGCAATTTTTGCCCATTCTTCTTTGCAAAATTAGAAGCTCCGTCAACTTGGATGGGGACCTTTGGTGAACAGCAATGTTCAACTCTTTCCACATATTCTCAATTGGATTGAGGTCCGGGCTTTGACTGGGCCACTCCAGGACATTGACCTTTTTGTTTTTAAGCCACTCCAGTGTGGCTTTGACTGTATGTTTGGGGTCATTGTCCTGAATCTTCTCCCAAGTCCCAGGTCTCTTGCAGACTTCAGCAGGTTTTCATCCAGGATTACTCTGTACTTTACTGCATCCATTTTGCCCTCTAACTTCATAAGCTTTCCAGGCCCTGACACAGAGAAGCATCCCCATAGCATGATGCTGCCACCACCATGCTTCACGGTAGGGATGGTGTTTTCAGGATGATGTGCGGCGTTAGGCTTGCACCAAACATAGCTCTTAGCGTTGAGGCCAAAAAGCTCTATTTTGGTCTCATCAGACCATAGAATCTTCTTCCACTTGGTCTCCCACATGCCTTCTGGCAAACTCTAGCAGAGATTTGATGTGAGTTTTTTTCAACAATGGCTTTCTTTTTGCCACTCTCCCATAAAGGCCAGTTTTGTGAAGCACCCGGGCTATTGTTGCCGTATGCACAGTGTCTCCCAACTCAGCCGTGGAAGACTGTAACTCCTTTAGAGTTGCCATAGGCCTCTTGGTGGCCTCCCTGACTAGTGCCCTTCTCGCCTGGATACTCAGTTTTTGAGGACGACCTGTTCTAGACAGATTCACAGTTGTGCCATATTCCCTCCATTTCTTAATAATGGACTTTACTGTGCTCCGGGGGACATTCAATGCCTTGGAGATGTTCTTATATCCTACCCCTGATTGGTGCTTTTGAAGAACCTTATTCCGGATTTGCTTTGAATGTTCCTTCGTCTTCATGATGTAGTTTTTGTTAGGAAATGTACTAACCAACTGTGGGTTAGGAAATCATGTGAAACACCTTACTTGCACACAGGTGGACTCCATTCAACTAATTATGTGACTTCTAAAGACAACTGGTTGCACCAGAGCTTATATAGGTGTGTCGTAGCAAAGGGGGTGAATACTTATGCAATCAGTTATTTTCTGTTTTATATTTGTAATTAATTTAGAACAATTTGTAGATTTTATTTTTCACTTTGACTTTTTTGTGTTGATCAGTGTCAAAAACTCCTAATTAAATCCATTTTGATTCCATGTTGTAACACAATAAAATGTGGAACAGTCCAAGGGGGGTGAATACTTTTGAGAGCCACTGGATAGCTTAAACCCTTGGTTACACAGACCCCGCCTCATACTAATTTTGGACTATTTTATGTAAGGTAACATTAGGTAGTCCAAAATTACTGTGGTGTTACTCAAGGTCAGCGAAATGAGACAATATAAGTAATTATTATACTTGCGATATTCTTGCTCTCAGCCACAAAATGTATCTGAAAGCAAAGATTTATTTCATTGTATTTTTTTTTTTTCAATGGCTGATTTAAAAAAATAATTAACATCATGTACATTTTTTTTATGTTGTGAAAAAAAAAATTGTAAATATGATTTTTACTTCATAACACCTTTAATGTGTTGGACATTTTACGGTTACTATAGGTAGCCTATTGGGAGCTAATCTCTGAAAATAATTTCCAGTAGTCAATTCTAACTGGGGCATCTAGAAAAGATGGCTGGAGTCAAATTACATAACCTGCCACCAATCAGCAATGTGCAATGCATGAAATGTTCATTATTCCTTGACCATGAGACATTTGTCTAAACGACAATCACTTCAGAAAGAAATTGTGATAAAATCACCTAAAGAAAGAAACAGCTTTCCAATCAGAATTTAATCATATATATGACCCAAAGACAACACATTTAAAGTGGAACCGTAAAGTTACATGGTGATTGACAGTGGGGTTACAAAGTTGCTGATTTAGCTGTGGATTATCTAGACATTTCATCATCATATCATTGGAAAAAAGTAGCTTTTTAAAAAAAAAAACCTGTTATCTGTATATAAGGAATATCTTAGAATACATTTTCTGAAAACAAGTTTGGAAATTGGGAGGTGGATAACTGGACTTATTTAAGTAATTATGTTAGTTGCCTGTATTTCAATACATTCATGCTTTAATAATAATAATAATAATAATAATAATAATAATAATAATAATAATAATAATAATATGTTATCAACTTTGCAGTCGATGTTAGGTAAAAAAAACAAAACAACAACAACATCATACATGTGTATCTGTTCATACATTTCAAACAGGGTGTTAATGGACCAGGGCCAGTATTTACAGTTTCGTTGTTTTGGGGTACATTGGCAGTACCGACGGTAAACTCGCTTATAACATCGCTTCTTTGTTTCTCTCTGTTATAAACAGTTTCCAAGTCAGAAACAAGAGCATGTTAATTAGGGAGTATTTTCATAAGGTACAATACTGCGCAGAAACTACGTATGTGAAAAAGTCAATAAAGCTTGTTATCCAAAGTGAGAAACCATAATAAATTACCCGAGTATAAATCATTAGCCTTGTTTTTAAAAGAGAGTTGAAATGTCAGAATAACGCACTGCTGCCTTCTTCCCTTTGAAGTCTAATGTACTATAACACGTTTTAACCATTATCTGGCATGTAAATGTACATCTGGATGTTTTTTTTCTACACATGTGCATTATTGGTACATATACCTCTTGCTGGGTTGTAGGTGAATCCACATTGCAGTTCCATTAACTTGTGTACTTAGCCTATAAATAAATAATCCCCAAATTTAAGTGGCTTTCTTGTAAATTGGTTTATTCTGCTCCATATAAATAATACACACTTCTCTGTTATCAAACATGACTGACTTTTTGCTTTATCTACATATAGCATGTGATACAAGATATTCCTGTATTCTACAGCAGGAAACTGTACTATTTAAGTATATACATCTGAGATGTCACCACGGATTGAGTATGTTTATTGGGAAGAATATCACAGAACAGTGCATTTCCATTAAAAATATTAACATAAGGATATTGACCAGATGTCAGTGGTCATATTAAAAATACTTAGGGAGCTATTCAATTAACAGTTAATACAATTATACTAAAATGAGTTGAGGTCATATTTACTTTTCAAATCCATGCTATTACCAGGCATATTCTGGCAAGTGTACAATATTAGAATTAAATAGGATAAATATTATTATTATTTATTTCTTAGCAGGCGCCCTTATCCAGGGCGACTTACAATTGTTACAAGATACCACATTATTTTTACATACAATTACATTATTTTTTACATACAATTACCCAATTATACAGGTGGGTTTTTACTGGAGCAATCTAGGTAAAGTACCTTGCTCAAGGGTACAGCAGCAGTGTCCCCCACCTGGGATTGAACCCACGACCCTCCGGTCAAGAGTCCAGAGCTCTAACCACTACTCCACACTGCTGCCCTATCATAAATATAAATATAATAGTATGTTATCAAAACACAGCGTCTCAATTGCTGACAGATGGATGAAAAAAATAACACTATTAATTGTTTTAATATACACATATCCAATGGGAAAAAACACATTGTGCTTATAAGCAGTGTTAGCAGTTTATACTAATAGCTTCAGTTCAAAAGATCAGAATGCTGTTCCTCCTTCCTTTAGGGAAAAAGTTGATCTCTCATATCAAGCTGTACTGATCTGCAGCATGGGGAGGGCCATGCCGCTTATAGAAGGAAAACATGTTAAAAACCTCCCTCATGGAGAAGCCTTCCTTTACTGGGAATTACAAGAACACCAATACAGGGCACGCTAACATCTGCTTACTTGTTATTCTGGGTCAGGAGTTTCTAATTAAAGACAAACATCACTAAATGTTGAAACTAAATACAGTATAATATGCAAAAAAAAAAAAAAATGCAACACAACAACTGTGGATGTGCATCAGATAAAGAATTTATGAATTAAACAGCTCAACCCCCAGCCTAGCGGAACAGTAAACATGACTCCAAAGCCAACACAGAAAATAACAATGAGCAGTTATAATGGCAAAGTTGTATCATCCCTCTAATGTTCTGTCCTTGACCATGAGAATAAAAAAAGAACCAAGCATATGTGTAGTTTCGCTCTCCACTCAAGGTATAGCTGCTTTAGATATCAGTCACTACCACCAAGGGGTTTATTAATAGGCAAAAATTAATTGTATGTAGACTGAATTAATGAGATGGAAAAACATGCATATTTCAGCTAATACAGAGGGGAATGGGCTCTGCTGGAGCACTGGTAATGAAGTAGCTGGGCTGAGGCAATGATGTGCACAGCAGCTTTCCAGTGAACCAAAGTGCTTGACTGATCATGTAGGCTGAAACTACAGTAAAACCACTGTGAAATGTAAACACCAGCCAACGGTTTTATGCACAAAGTTGACCCCTGATGTGCATTCTGCAGGCTGCTATCTATAGAATTATAAATAAATGATAAGATGTAACATCTCTAGAGGTTTACCCTTTTTCTATAGCAATTACAGAGGCAGATTATTGCCATGCAAGTAGGGTTCCATTTAAAGTTCATTGACTGGCAGGAATCATTCATGGTTGTCCTTGTGTCTTAAGTCAGTGTGACAGAAAATGTAATGTTAGCACGTAGTGTGAAAAATCTTAACAAGTTGAGTCAATACGCAGTGAATTGACACATTCTTAGGGTAAAATACATTACTGTCAGTAACAGACTGACTTAGAATGGTATGAAGTTTCAAATCCCGAAATAACATTTTACAGCTTTTCGGAATGCATTAAATAGTCACATTAATAATTGCATATCACCCCAAACCACCCTTCACTGCATTGCTGTGTATGCACATCTGCAGTTCTGATCATTTTCACAGGTGATTAGTCAGTTGTTTTAACCCAAGGGGTTCAGACTAGAAAATGAGATGCTAAAGTGAGCAGGGGTTTCTATTGTATGATGGATCATCACTTACTTTAACCATCTTTTAAAGTGGGTATGAAGAATAATGATATGCCCATTGTAGTTGTTTTGTATGTAATCTCTATAGAACAATCACAATCTTTCAGAAAACGAATTGTCCGGTCCCCATTCTGGACAAGCCATGTACCGGGTGTTGTCTAGTTAATAGTTACTGTTCTATCCTGAATGGTGAAAAGATTAATCTGAGTTATACGCTATATAAAATGTAGAGCTAAGGAAGGTAGCTATCAATAAACAGGTTAATTCACATTCTCTAAAAATAAACAGTACTAGTCATATTTATACAATGTTGTCATTACCTTGAACATGTAAGATCTCCTCCAACCCAAGACCAATATTTACATCATATTCTGAGCTGTAAAATACCAGTAAAGTATTCACAATATAAATAAAGGGAATGCAAAATAAAGTCACCATTTCTAAATATTTCCCCTCATCTTGTTATGTCCTGTGATAGTTACTGGAAATGTAAGATACTGTGACCAGGAACATATTAATGGAGTCTGTTCGTTCCTATTAAGTGACTGGCAATTCTGTAGTTCCCTCTCTGTTTCTGGTTCTATTTCACACTGTTAAGTATTCACATCTTCCTCTCCAGTTCTATTCTTCCCCGGCAGTCTTCTTGACATTTCTCCAGCCTCGCCATTGTGCTCTTGGTCAGGCTTCTCTTTCAGTGCTACTTACTCTGACAGCAACACTAACTCCTTATTGCTTTTGCTCAGGCACTCCTCACAGATGGGCTTTAGTAACCTGCTGCTCATCTTGTTTCCTAGAAGACATATTCTAGATGGCCTTCCTTTATCCAGCCTCCTCACTACAGCTTATCTGTCTCTGACTTTAAATATAACAGTGAAACATTTGTTTCAGTATATTGAAATGTTTTATGGCCATTGCCACTCAGAAAGCCCTCTTACAACATTAACTGGCAGTATTTAAGGTGTTTTATTGAACAAACTGACATTTGAATTATTTTTCTCCCAAAGACAGTTATGTTTCACCCAGTAAACCATTAAAGCAACAATTAAATACCCTCACACAAAAAATAAAAAAAATAATAGGTTGACAGTCCTGTCTTATAACCAAGTGATAAGGTCAAACTTTGCTACTGTAGTTTATTATTTTGATGGAAGAGTGTGTCCCCAACAACCCACACAATTCTAGCAGTTTGGAAACCTCTGCTACATTGTGCCATATGAGGGATAAAGTCAAAGTGTCACATCAACCGCCCACTTTAGACACCAGGCCTTGCAAACCGCCTTTAGCTCAGTTCGTATAGCCTCTTTCAACACAGAATGGTTGTCTTCAGTAAATAAATAACAAATGGCCTCGGCAACCAACAGCTTTAAGTTACAGAAACCTTTCAAACATCAGCCGTCTCATCTACCCACTTAGAGATAACCAAGCAAGATTTGGCACAGCTGGACAGCAGAGCAACGACTGCTTTAGAATGCCGATCATCCCTCCCCACATGGGTGAACGCCTGTCCAGCTTCTTAACGTCAGCTTGTCATTCCCTAGTCTATATGATGAGATAGACCAGACTACATCACTAGCGTTTTATGGAGTTGTTGTAACTTTCCTGTTTGAATTGAAAGCTCTCACACTCCGTATGCCACCAGGAAAAGTGTCTCATGGTGTGAGCAGAAATCACAACCTTCCTCTAACACTCATTACTTTGCTATCTTCCCGAGGGCTTTTTGCGCCAGACGTCATTCCAGTGTGTAAGTCTCTGGATACTGGTCTACACTGTGTGTTCGTATGTGAGTTTCTCTAGTTATAAGGTATCCACTAAACAGGTGATGGGACTGTCACAACTTCAACATATCACTGCTGGATGCCATGGAGGTGCATGCACCAGTGTAAATGTAGTAAGTGATTCACTCACCATGTTTTATACAGATATAATCCACCATTTCTTTTTGTTAGTATTTCTTTAGTTATTTTACATAGGTATGATTTTCCAATTACTGTAATTTACAAATAGATATAAAAAAGTACTAAGATCTGCCAATAAAACAGTGACATTGTGAAACCATTCCCCTCCTGATCAAGAGCATCCTGCATGGTTTCCATGATGTTATTGATGCCTGATGCGAACATACACAATTCTATAACAATACTGTATTGATGTGATTTTTGACATATGTTGAACAATAACACGGGGTGGGGGGGGGGGGGGGGGAGTACTACAGGGAGGCTTGGGACAGTTAGCAGGTACATATGGGGGTATATTATTGCTGTCCATAGATACCCTGCATATGTCAACAAAGCAGTGATTATAATGGACAATTACATCTGTGTGTCAGGCAGAGGGTCACCGAAACAAAAGCAGATGTTGATAAAGTAAAACAAGTCTGTCTCTGAGCTCAGGGTCAGTCTGGGTGAATGAAAGTTTGACCACCTCCTCCAGAGTGACCTTTTTGCTGTTTGCAAAAACATTACCAAAAATGTGTTTCAAGATAAGGACGTGAAAAAATTACCTGCAGATTGTAGTATCAAGGCAAGTTTGTTTTCTTAAGAAAAGTAAAGAAATATGTCTTTTTATTTAATCGTATTTTTCTTGAACAATGTCCACATGATCCCATTTATGGTAACTGATAGCTTCTGAATTGTAACCAACACCTTTCATGTCTCAAGAGAGGAGGGGGGAGGGGGTGTTTATTTACCAATGTTCTGTTTTACATTCTTACCTCTATATTTAATTATTCCTTTTCATGATTTACTTTTTTACATTGATGTTCATAATGTTTATTGTAATGTTTATAGTATATACTGTACTTTTAACTGCTTTGGCAATACCACCAATGTTGTCATGCCAATAAAGCACCTTTGAATTTAAATTTGAATTTCAGAGTGATTAGAAAACGCACAAGAACAAGTTGGAAATAATATCAAGTTATTTCTTTCTCAATTTAGATTACATTTGTGAAATGGTGAAAGAGGCTGCCTTACTTAGGTTGTTAGCTGAGGAAACTGTTTATATCACTGGAATCCTTCAACCTGCATGTGAAGAAGGTGGCATTTAGCAACAACTCAGATTGCAACACATTTTTTAAAGTTGTAATGGAAAGCTTAAAACATGAAACTTTCATCACAGCATGCCTTAATTTTTGTATTTTAATATATAAAACATATTCATGGATTTTTTAAAAATATATACATTAAATATTAAAAAATCGATAAATAAATAATACAATGAAAATTTGAATATTATGTTCCATATCATCACTTAAAGAGTCTTTAAAAGCTTGATAAATACTGCAAGTGCCATTTTGTGTCTTTTATACTCTCTTTCTGTGTTAAATAAATCATGATGGTGGTCTGAGAACGTATCCGCAGTATGTGGTACTTTTAGTTCTTTTACCATGAGTGTGATCGGTCGTGATCTCCTGGGAATTCAGTAAGGAATCTAACTCCATACTGTGCCAATATATGGCAAGGTCTGTTCCATCTCCCAGCAAATGCATTTGGAAAATAAATCAGGCACTTAAGGCAGCTAAGCCTGAGTGTTTTCTGAAACAAGAGCATGAAATCATCAAAGCTCTGGACAAATTTCCCTTCTGGTAACCACAAAATCTAAAACAAATGCACTAAAATACTATTAGAGGTGCTTGTACCACAGAAAGAGCTAACATTTACACACAGACTTGACTGCTGCATATGTGAAACATTTGGGGAAAGCCTCAAAGCCACAACATACAGTCATTCACAGTGGCAACTTCCGAGTAAAAGCAGGGTGAGGATGTAAACATTTAAGTGTACGAAGCTGTGATAAATCTGTGCCTTATCATCAGCCTATTAACAGCGTTTTGAATATTCTGAGCAAAAGAGGCTAATAAATCATATGGCTCTGCATTGTAAGTAAAGTTGACTATAATTAAAGAAGCAGTAATCCTTTTCCTAAGAACAAGTGCACTGAAAATTATCACTCTGAAGCACCTTGCAATTGCAATTAATAGCAAAAACAAAATGTATTTTAAACAAACTGAAAAAAATAAGCAACCCTAAATATATCATAACACAAATTTGACATTCTTTCTTCCCTGCAGCAAGCTTCCAAATCCTTTGTAATACCTTATTATTATTATTATTTATTTATTAGCTGACGCCCTTATCCAGGGCGACTTACAATTGTTACAAGATACCACATTAGCTTATAAGCCTAAGTCTCTTTACCCACCTATCACTTAAAACCCCTCTTTCCTATACTGTATATGATATATTAAGTTGTATGTGCTAAAAAAAAATTAAATACTTTCATTTAACTGTGAACTACCTACTAACACCTACAAATAATAATAAAAAAAGAAGGCCCATATTTCAACAATGTAAATACAAAATGACAGATTGTTTTTCATCTTAAAAGTTTAATCTGATATCAAATTTCATTTTGTTTAACACCATGAATACAACATTATTGTACTTGGTCAATGCAGAAATAAATGAAAACATGTGGCAGGATTGTAAAAGTGACTGCAGAATACAGACACCCTTCAGAACCTTCATGGTGTGTCCGAGCTGACATGAGAATAATGTGACACAGAACTTTTTTTTTTTTTTTTTAAGAACAAATCTTGCAGAGTCATAAACAATTCACCCACTTTCAGCTTGTCCTATTCCATCAGTGTCGTGGCGATGTTGGGGTTTTCAACAATAGTTTCCAGTAAACAAATCTGACTGAAGTGCCCTTTCACATGGCAAAAAAAAAATGACAAAATATTTTACGTGGTGTCATATTTTATGTCAATAAAACACTGAACACAATAAGAACAGGAAGTGCAGGTGGATGCCTGGATATCAATTCATTTGAAACAGAATGGCCCAGGAGTCAAGACTTCTTAAAATGACTGGTATTTATAATAGTTATGAAAGCAAGTATATATCTTTTTTCTTTCCCCCAATGTCATGAAACAGAACAGACAGCACTGGCTACACAGTAAACTACAAACTGTCTTTTCTGACATTGGTAAATTCAATACAGCAGCATCAATAGCTGAGCTGAAACCACTGGAACAGCAACCCTTTTCTACATTTTCGATAACAATGCATTCTTTTGGGGTTTTTTCCAGAATAAAGACTGGCTGGTATGGTACAGTACCTTTTCCAAACATGAATTGACATTTTTCTGCATCTTCATATTATTGTGTACTGACATCAGAAAAAAAGAAAAGAAAAACTCTACTTAAAGCTGTGTATTTACACTATTTATTGAAAATAAATACATTTGATGGTTCCAGCAAATTACAACATCCCATTCCACCTGGCGGCACTGTATGTTATGCAAACAAGTATTTGAAGTGAAGATAAATATATTTATATTAAAAAAAAACAACCTCTCCTTCCTTGCCTTTTAGCATTTTCCTTAACTGTATACCCATAGTGCCCTGACAATCTATACAGAAGGCTAATATTCTGATATGTATCAAATATTTTCAAGCTAGGCTAATTTACATCAATCATACTAATGGTTACAGCAAAGCAGTGTGAATGTATTTATCTTAAAATCAACCTTACAGGCAATTACCAAGCTATCTTCGGCACTCTTAGCTGAATAAAAAAGGTATTATTATTATTATTTTATTTCTTAGCCGACGCCCATATCCAAGGCGACTTACAATTGTTACAACATATCACATTATTTTTACATACAATTACCCATTTATACAGGGGTTTTTACTGGAGCAATCTAGGTAAAGTACCTTGCTCAAAGGCAGCAGTGTCCCCCACCTGGGATTGAACCCACGACTCTCCAGTCAAGAGTCAAGAGCCCTAACCACTACTCCACACTGCTGCCCTATCAATGTAGTTCAAGGTGTTTTCTCTTTTTTGTGATGATATTTTGTGTTACACTGGAATAAAAATAACAGAAGAATGTTTGTTTGTTTTCAGGAATATTGCATGTTTTATGTTTCCATAATAACCTATGTAAAAAAGCAAAAATGAAAAACATTACCCCTACTTGTCTTTTGTATACAGCACATTTTAATACTGACATTGTCATAAAAACATGCATGCAAAATATTATGAAAATCCTCCTTTGTTTATAGGTTTTGCAGTTTCAAGAAGCTTACTGCACATTTTTCCTTAGTGTTAGAAATGAGCTCCATTCGAGATAATATATGCTTTATTTTTTGTATCTCAAATTGGCAAGGGGTTGATCTGGTGCATAGATGCCCTGAAAAATGACCACTGCTTTTTTGTCACCTCGTGATGGTCTGGTTGCTGGTTTGGCTGGCTGTAAATGAATCAGCAGATAATTTAACTATTCCTCTCCCAGACAGGGTTTCTGGGGAGTTAAGTTAAAAACCCTTCTAGACAGGGAAAGAAGACTACAGTGATAAAAAAGTCAAACAAATCAATAAATACATCTTTGAAGAAAAAAGTCTGTACTGAAATACAAAACTGAATTCTAATACAAATGTAAGGATACAAACAAAATAAGGTTTCAGAATCCCTCAATTGTTCAGTGAAAGAGATACAGGAAATGCTATTAGTCTAATTTGTATTACACATATTCTTGTTGACTGTAGCTTTTAATAGAGGGTTGTTTCATTCAAGATAATAATAATAAAAAAACTATACCTTGCTTCAAGTTAAATGCACAAAAACACTTACACACAAGTGACAGACCACATTACCCCCTTTCACTTCCATTAACTTTGATTTCTGGATGTCTGTCTGCAGTGGTTATGTGTTCCCTTTCTGAGATATAGGGTAGGGCTTGCTGAAAGAAACACACGTTTTCTGATTCTTGTTTATCTTGTAAGTTATTAAATCAGTGGTAATAGGCTAACCCACCCCCCCACCCCCCCACACACAAATACTGATGGGTCACTGCATCAGAGCACTATGTCAGTATTATTACTTTGGAGGATTTATTAATGGGTATCTGACCTCTATAGTTATTTGTCCTAATATTACAAACTGATGAAATGTTTATAAACCCACAAAATCCTGCCTGTCATCTATATCCTCACAAGTCATATCCACACAGAAATGCTGGGATATGTTAAATACTCACATTACAAAACTCATTTTGGTCTGTTCTATAAACAAAAGCACTTCTCTCTTCAGCCTATGAAGATGGAATCTGTTACTTGTCATGTATATTCCTTTTAATGCAAGCAGCACTGCTCGGTAACCAGTGTTTATAATGCTATGCATTTGTAACTTTAGCGTATAAATCATTAATAGTTGAAAGCATTAGAGAACATACATACATACAACTCTGTTTTTTTTTTTTTGTTTGTTTTTTTTCAACCCAGACATAACTTTTGAAGGTGGAGGTAAGAATCAGTATTTTCACCTGTGTCAAAAATGTAATGTGGCATTAAACTTTTGGAAGAAAGTGTATCACACCTTGTGTCCGAGGGGAGATTTCCTATAACACACTGTGAAATCAGAAAGATCCAGTGGATGCAACACCTAGAAAGCTGAAGGGGTTGAACTCAAATATAAGGCATATTGCTGCTGAACAGCAGCAAGTGAAGATTTCAAAGCGATCTCCTTAGAGGAAACCACAATTACCTTTAGAAAGGGTAGTCACTAGGAAACACAAGAAATTCTGAGGATGAAGTCCAGAAAACAGTGACAACATGCAGTTCCGATATATTTTTTCCCTGCCGAGTCACACGCTAAAATTAAAGAATTACCACAGTACATAGAAAACCTAAATCCCTTTCAGATATACAGTATAAACCGGGCCAAACAGAATACTGTATAGTGCTGTGCGCCCTGAGGAGTTGCAATCTGTTTTTATGTAAGACTCAGCATGGGAATTTTTGTCTGGGTTCACGTTACCCTTTATTAATCTTCCTGATTTTCCACTCAATGAATTAGGTTTTACAGTCAATTAATCAGAAAGCATATTGATGTAAACATATGTATTGCAAGTACATATTTTTATATCTAAATATATTCTTCAATAAAACAATGATGAATTTCAGTTTTAGATATGTATACAGTGGGACTGTACACTTCCCCTGCTCCTTAAACAGTGGATTTTGATAGAAATAAAACATCATTTTTTATAACAATGCTTTGAAACAACATTTACAATAGATTAAATGTACAATTGCATGTCTAAAGAAAGAAAAATATAGGTGTATACTGTACAGATAGGAAACACTGTGTTTCAGGTTATAATAGGCTGTATACAGTATAGGTATAGCATCATATGGAAAAACAAAACCAACAAAAAAAATAATGGTGTAAATGATGTTAAAAAAAAAAAAGGGGGTTGAGAAAAGAAAATTAATTTACAGGGTCCACCCAAACCAGTTTCACCCTTTAAATATTTAACACTTTTTTAAAATGTTTTTTTTAATATAAAATGTATAGGTGTGAACTTTCATCGCTGTACATTTTAATCTTTATTCGTTTCTGAACAGTTTTATTGTTGTTGTTAAGTGGAGATATAGTGACAAGGAATGTACATCAATCACAAAAAAAGTAGCCGGCTGAAGCCATCCACTCGACACAGTTAAGGGGGCAGAAAGCTTGTTCCAGGTCCCCTGAGATGACCTGGTTGCAAAGACTCAAACAGATAACAGCCGAGTTCAGTCACTTGAAGTAATCCTTTAGTGACTAAAATGACTGGAATGACAAAATATGGGACTGTGATTTACGCTTTTGGACATTAATAAAACTGGATACTTGGAGTGTTCTATTGAAGGGGCAGACATGGAAAGGGTTTTGAAAAAAACTCCACAGCCGCAGGAAAAAGGAGCAGCAGAGCCCTCGGAATGGAAATCTTGCAAGCGTGAAAACTGCGGTGCCACTTTCCATTGTGCTGCCTGGCCAACTAATGTTTTCTTTCAACTACTCTTAACAGGATTTGGCTGCATGCTATCTAGTCTTTTCTTAATTAATTTAAGATCCCAAAAATCTCTAAGGGACCTCTGATGGATTCAAGTTTTAAGCAATCCACCTGAACACATTTCCTTTAAGAGATTTTACAGGAGCTTGAAATCTAACAGAATGCTATGATAGTACTTAAACAAGGTCTATAGAAAATGAAAGGCGTGTTTTTGTTTGATCCACAAAGTGTATCTTGATGTTTTTTTGTTTTTTTTCACACACCAAAGTTAATTTTAGATGCCTCATACCAAAGTCTTAATGCTTTATTACTTGACAGTTTTTAACAGTATGATCAGTGAATTCAAATTCAAGGTGGTTCTCTCCCTCCCAGGAAACGCCAATAAACCAACTGACAGATGAACGAGCAGAATAAAATCAGGGCTGAATAATCAATAGGCTTAGTCTTTGATATTCAGAATGTTTTATCTGAAAATAATAACAACCACAATAATCATTTGTAATGTAAAACGAGAGACACCGCTGGTATTCAGGGACATATGTTTTAAAAGACTCAAAATGTAATATAAAATGCACCCTGGATTTGTGTACTGCTGTACAAGAAGGACTCGTTACTGTAGATAGTGCCATTTTCATCTAAATACAGTTTTTAATTAGTGAAGAGATAAAAAAATAAAAAAAAACCATTTACTTTCTTCCTAGCATAATTATCATTTTGCTTCTAACTGTAGTGATTCTACAGGAATACATCATATACATTTTAAGAATCTGGTCCTGCACACAACTTAAGCAAAAAGGGGAAATTACTTTGAACATAAGCATTTGAAATGCAGTCTGAAAATTGAATTATGGGTTCATTTAAAATGGGATCCCTGAGGAATTAAACTGTAAAAATTACCTGCAGTAATTTGGAAACATTTAGATGTTTTAAATGAATTGTTTTTTTATGCATGATTTTACACAGAGAAAAGTGTGCTACCTTACACACTATATTCATTTGTGTGAGAATATTGAGGTCAAAATCTCTGCAGACTGGAGTTCGCAGTGCAAGATGAAATATTTCCCTTGACAGTCAAAGGTGGAAAGTATAATAAATAAAATATTATGGAGATGTGTTTCTAATATTGTATTGTCACAATCAATTTCCCATTACCTATCTAGATTTTGATATATACTATATTATTTTCTCCAGAAATTCACTTTATGAAACAACTGACTCCAGTTTACATATAAAGGGCTGGCTGCACTGGCGGCTTGAAGGAAATGAAAAGCCTATGGCTAGATATATGAAATGAATAGAGCATTTAAATTACAATTAAGTTAGTATGTATACAGAACTGCACATTTATGTTCATTCACCGGCTGTGAGGCTTGTGTAAAAGAATAGTTTTGTCAGCTTCAGTAAAATGCAGCTGAGGCAAATTGAATCAAATGAGCTACTAGAAAAGAGATGAAATTAACTATTCTATAAAATCTAAAACCACAAGGCCAGATTGTCATCTGTAGCTAACAGTGAGAGCAGAATTATCAGAATATATATATATATATATATATATATATATATATATATATATATATATATATATATATATATATATATATATTATACACAGTATATATTTGTAGATTTGTTCGTCAGTGTACTCCTTTAGAACATCACTGTCCCTTGTATTCCAGGTTAAACTTCTTGTCACCTGATAATAGAAGGAACTTTCACTGGAATCAGATTCTTTTAAAAGGGGTGTTTAACAAACTGAGTAATCTATTCCAGTTTACCTGTGATTACAACTTACAAAATGTTTGTGGAACCAAATATTTTAAAATACCGATGGTAAAAAGTGCTACTGGATGGAAGGAAATCTTTAGCTCTTGCTGCAGTTTCAGATTGGAATGCATTGCCGATGGGACTTGGATCAGAGACTTCTCATCGTCAATTAAAACATGTGTTGTTCCACTATCTGAAGAAGCCCTGTGTACGTGTATGACGTGTAGAGGTTTAAATGTGTATTAAATGTGTATTTTTATGTGATTGTAATTTGCTGTTGGACGCCATTGTAAACAATCTAATTATATATACAGTGCTCACCCTTTATAACGCTATAGTAGGAAGCCATAGTTACTATTTGAGTTCCGCCTTATAACAAGTATAAAAGGGCTACTGCAATGGCATCATGGAGCAAATGGGAGCCACTTTATACAAAAAAAAAAAAAACTTCTCATAAATAAATGGATAATGCATATAAAAGAGCAACACAAAAATATGTATTGTGTCAGTAACAAAGGTGAGGAAATGTTTTGTCATCCATTAATAACAGTGTGGATCCACCCTTTTCCTTGTGCAAAGTAGTCGCTTGTTGTGGTATCCTGTGGATTATAGTAGCTATCCGTTCTTGAAGGATGTTGTTCCACAGCAATCTCAAGTTCAGGTCCTGAAGTTCATGGAAGCCTTCCGAGGTTCATATCTAATGTCTAACTATCTCATATTGCATTGAGAATGACTTGTGGCTTTGTTTCTTTATCCATTTGTCAGATTACACAAATAACAGTTTATTTCCCATTTTCTTGGCTATTTGGTGCTGTCTTCTGGCAGGCTTCCCATTGTCTAACAAGCCGATCAAGCTGAAAATCACTCAGTTCAGTAGAACCTGCAGTCCATGTCACGTTGATTGCTGCCATTTTTTTTGGAATATGAATGGCTGCTCCAAAGTATAGTCTGTGCGCTTCTGAACAGACTGCCATCTTTTTGTAACAGTACATTCAGACAGCTAAATTACTGAATTGAGTATATGAAACCAGCTCATTATAAATTTAGTCTTGACTTACAGTATGTACCTGATCTTCATTTTTTATTACTTGGTCCTTTTTCAAGACAAATATGATGATAATGCAGTTCATGTACTTTTAAAAGCAAAAGCAAAAATAATAAGTTGTTTAATGAGGTGACATAGTTCTGATGATTGAGTATACAGTTATAATACGTCACTCTACACCTACGATTAACATTTTTAATGATATTGGCACATTGTTTTTCTCGCTCTCTAATGGGTACAGTAAATCTTTGAATGGAAATATATATATATTTTTTTTAGTAACTCAATGGTCTTAGAGTGTGTACGTTTAAAACTGCCCCCTTCACCATATTTGATTGTCAATTCTCATCAATACGAATTTCAAGGGACCAGCAGAAAAAACTGTCTTATCAGTAAGTGGCGCTACACACCAAATGCAATGCGATTTTTCATTGGGTGACAAGATACTTTCACAGCGACATGACCACACACACCTGAAGCGACACATTTGAAAACTGCCAGACTACAAAACTAAAGCTATGATCAATACCGATACATATTCGACAACATGATGCGCAAATTATGAGTGTCTTCTCTGATGGTATCTCAATATACAGTACATGTCAATAAAACATACGTACCAGGCTTATCCAGGTCTTTCGAAATGTACCCCCGTATATTATCTTTCATTTGTGTATCTTTATAATTGCAATGATCTTTGTTATAAAGCGCAGGCAGATAAACGGTGCTGACTGTATTTTATGTGCGATTACATCCAGATTTGGAGCACACTTACAATTGGCTAACACTCTAATTGGTTCCACAGATTTGCATGCAATCCATGGATCTTACAGCAGCACTGCTCCGCAACTCCACATTAAATAGTGTGTCAACATAAAAACAAAAGTTAAATGACCAAGTTTTTTTTTTTTTTATCATTTATGTTAAAAACATGACCAAGCAGCACAGGAATGCAAAAGACAGGCGATACTTCATAAAATTCTTAACACCATGGGATGAAACTGTCAAATTCAGTTTATCGTAAGATATTATCAACCAACCGTATTCCGCTTGGTTATTTTTTTTACCTGGTCCTTACGGAATGTGAGCGTGGTCCCAGCATAGGCCAAGCATTTATATCAGAAATCAGCACAGCGGGCACACTTTTAAAAGAGCAGCAAAGCCAGTGCTTATCCTATGCCTAATAAGGAAAGAGCACCCTGAGAACAGTACAATGATAAAGCAGATACATAGTTTACTTTAAGTTCCATCCTGTACTAACAGAATACCTGCACTAACAGAATACCTGCACTCATAGTTCAATTCAGAATAAATACATTTGTTTTGTATAGTTGTAGGCCTAAAATAAACCGCTTACGTGATGACAAAGTTTCAATAAAATATATGCAATAACTATTTGTGAAATGGTGTCCTGTATTTATAAAAGAGTTAAATGCTAAAACATTGTAAAAAAAAAAAAAAAAAAAGCTAAAAGTGAAGCTGTTTTATTTTTCAAGGCCTCTTCCAGATGAAATCATACCGTAGTGAGGAAGTCTTGGTAACAGCCCTTGTTTCACAGGTCTGCCCTTACATTTAGTGTGGAGTGTCAAATGATAAGTGCTCGCTGCAGTGCAGACCTTTCTTAAAGCATGCAGCCCAAAGTGTAAAAGGTCATTCCAACAATAATAGAGCATGCCTGGAAAAAGTGATGTATCACTTTTTCTTAAGGTCGACCTTTTTCTAAAATCCTCATAATGTACTTCTAGTATGATTTTTTTTCTTTCTTTCATAAAATATAGTGCTCAACAGAGACAAGTAAGCCATGTAGATGAGGTCTATGGACCTTTATTTTTCATATGCAATTCATATGTATATTATGAAAGTGAAGTACAATTTACAGAGGTAAGTATATATGCCAGATTTCTGAAACAACATACAAAAACTGTAGCAACCTGATTTTTTCCTGGCCCGTGCTACCTAAAAAGGTGGTATTATATCCAGCAGGATATAAAACATGTTTCTTTTGGAGGGATAACAGAAAACATTAGAGTTACCAAAGCATTTTCTAATATAGTTAATTGGATTGCACTGCCATATCCCGATTTATGGAATGACAAAACAAACAAAATAACTGTTCCTGCAGTTATTGATATCCTGACTTTGTTATATTATCATTGGCCAATATAAATAATATGTGGGTCGGTTGACAAATGACCAGTTATGAAGACTGACACATCTCCACTCTTCAAACCATTTCGTCTAAATTGTTTCAGGATTTATATGTTGTTTATCACCTTAACAGGATAAAATGAGCACTGGTGTGGTTATTACAAATAAGTTCAAAATGGTCATTAAGAAACTGGCCCTAATGAACGTAAATTGTGTCACTAAAACTGACAACGTGGGCTAATTAAAGCATTATGGTCCCCATTTATCAAAGCTTTTTCACTCTAGGGTGCAATCTGCATCATTTTTTGTGTGAGAAAAATACACACACAAGCCTAAATTAACCTTTATCACTTAGATCTTTCTCAAAATTGTGCAAACACCACTGGAATTTTGATATAAAAGAGGTACAATCTAGATTGAAATATTATGTTGAAGGGGAATAAAAGGAATGGATGAATATATCACCTTTAATTTCAGTACAGTCTGAAGACGGCAAACCATTTCAGGACAAACTTCCTTAAGAAACTCTGGCACATTATTCCTTTATACAGACTCCCCAAGGTTATTTTCTTAACCACTAACTGTGACCTCCAAGCTCCACACTATGAATTTTGTTGTGCCCTATATAAAGACACTGTTATGCACTGTTTTTACTCAAGGTGCCAAAAATGACACACCAATTGCCAAATGCTTTGGTTGACGATGTTCTTGTGTAAGAGTAACCTGATACTGCCAATAGCCGTCTAAACATGAATCACTTCAGTTTATATCTGAATCGCTCCTGAGGAAATAGCTCAGGACAGAGAAAATAACTGATAGTCTCAATAATGACAACTTTGAAAGCATATCCTTTCCAAATCTGCATATTAGCTATTTATCTAGAGGCTGCTTGGATACTCATTAGAAATCAATGCACATGAAATACGAGTATATTCATAACATTATCTTTATCTTCTTCACATAGGAATTAATGGTAGACTCATAATAATGGCAGAGAAATCCGATGCTATTATGAGTACACAATAGTATAACTTTAAATATGCCGTAAGTATCAAATTAATGTTCATGTTTGTTATTTTGCCTGTCAAATGCAAAGTAACATAATGTTTAGTAAGTGGTTATTACCTTAAAGAAATTACAGTGTTAAGCACTGAGCTATAACCCATATTCAGGTTAGTGCAAATACAAAGTTTAACATATGGATACACACTTAGTAAATGCAAGTATGTGGCTTTTAAAATGAAAAACAGGTTGGAGGCAGGTGTCAGTTTAAATGCACAAAGCACCAGAAAATGCCCCAAACTCAGGCTTCAAACTTGTACAGCACATTTCCACTCAACCCAACTAGATTGCCTGTCACATCTGACACGGCTCATCAAAAGTTATCCTTCACTGCTCATGGGCAACATGAAGGGTCAAAAGACCAAATACAATGGTCCAACCCATCCCAATTTTATTCTTCCAAGCAGCAGATATTGAACTCTAAAATGACAAGAGAGAGCGTGTTGAAATAGCTGCCAAAGAAACAGAAGCTGTCCGGGGCTGTTGAGTTTGAGAAGAAAAAACAGCCTATCTATATGAATGCCAAGGCCTAGGATCATTCACTGACAATCTTACAACCAAAGGCCACGACACAATTGAAAACAGTGATGTCCTTTTAGAACAGTGACTTCATCTCTACTTACAATTCATTTTCACATGTGTAATGTGTGCCTTCATTAATTAAAAAGAAAGGTGTTTTTATAGGGTCTCCAGCTCTAGCTTTTCTCATTCATTTTGAAAGAAGTATGTGTTATTAACTGGGAAGGTCATGTTTTCAAGCTGAATTCTGTTCCTGTATTGAAGTTTTGAGTATGTCAGTGTTCAATGGCCACACTACCATTTTCTTCAATGTTGTTTTCTGCACAATAACAGCAGGAGCTTGACTTCATGACCATTCACTAGCACAGGAGGCAAACTTCCTAATACTTTGATGTTAAACATAAAGGATATTTCTGCCTAGACACTGCTTTGTGGTGGCAACATCACCTCATGACAATCAGATAAGCCACTGTCTGATTATGACATCACAGAGGTAACAAAACGATAGCCATATACAATAACGCAGCAACAAATATTTCTGCCACTATTATTAGTCACTCATCATAATGAAAACCATCAATGTTTTATTTTGTGAGATTATATTATATATATATATATATATATATATATATATATATATATATATATATATATAAAAATACCAAACAGACTTTTTCTGAGATCTTTCCCTTTAAATAGCTTCTCTTCTATAGCTTTTCTCTATCTTAAAATAAAAGAAATAAAAGTACCTATGTTGAGCAGAATATACAGAAAACAAGAAAGTAAAGCTATTTTAAAATTCTATAGATTTTAGAAGACCTTAATTTTCTCAGTTAAATCAAATCCCCCAAAACTAATCTCAGGGACTGTGATCTTGTATTTACCTTTTAAAATTGTTCCTCACCCATACTCCCCCACCTTCCACCTTCCCCCTGCCCTCTCTCTGGGTTAGGGAATGATGATCTAGCACTTTTAAGATCCTTGCTGCTTATGTTTGAAAGTTTTGACTCATAAACCTGATCTGCTACCTTTATTTTCTTTCAACACAAGAGCCCCCTTGTAGTATTCATGAGCTGCAATTTAATTTGAGTGCACTTAAGTTCTTGCAAACACAAAACGGCCAAGAACACCATGTCGTGTATTAGGCTAGGAAGAGGAGATGGGTAAATATCACTGCACAAGGCAGGAGAGAGGATAACCTGCTTGCACATAAGCCATCCCAATTAACCAAGCCAAAAAAGCCTTTGCTGCAACTCCCCAAAGGCCGGTGGTACCTTGATGATTTACGTTAACCCTAAAACTACTGCACCAGTCACTTTCTTCTTTCCCTGCTAGGCCCTTATCCAGGTTTATCTTTGTGGAAAGCAACATTTTAATATTGGAAATTTTATTTAAATGTTAACTTTTGCATGTAACTTATCAATATACATATCGTTAATTTCGCTTTTTGGATAAGACTTTAGAATGTTGCACGTGAACTTCATTCCAAATGAAACACTTCTTATATATTTTAAATGTATTAAACTGTGGATAGTGAAATTAAATATGATATTTGTGGGTTTTTTTTTTTGTTGTACCGTCATCGTATGAATATCACATACACCCTGTGTATAATGTGCATGACTGAGCAGCCTACTTAGAAGCAGCTCTTGTATACTATCCTGGAAAACTTGGTTGTATTTCTGGAAGGAGTATCCACCCACTAATCAACACGTCATATCCAAATGCCATAAAAACTCTCTCTTTCATTAATGTTCATTAATGTTGCTTCTTCTGTGTGGCCTCTCAGTCACACGCGGTGAGGCCAAACAGGGAGACGACCGTCTTTAGAGCCTTGAGGAAGGGCTACTCTCAGCTATGGGTTCCCTAAGGTTTCCTCCTACCAGCACGTAGATAGTTTTTCCTTACCCGAGTGCCGAGCGGTTTGTATTTAGTTTCTGAAGGGTGCGTGGCAGACTGGAGACGTTGGGGACAGGCCCGTGCCTCAGCTGCTTACTCTTTATTCATCCTTTCCTATTTTTGGGGGTAGGTGGCATTGCGCCACTGCAGTTGTTGCGGTAACCATTCATCATCTTCATTTTATCCAGTCATGGTTTGGCTGCTTTGTCTTTGGGGGGAGGTGGCCCTACGAGCTACTTCCGATCTGCAGAACTAGACTACATGATGTCATCATGTATTCGCTAGTTGGCCAGCATTGTGGATACCTGTCAGCACCTATGGACAAGGTCCGTCATCATCTGTTCAATTGCAATTTAAATCATCCACATTGTGGATTCTTCGTCCTGAATAACAAAAACACCATAGTAATGCTATATTGAATACTATCACCCGAGTATTCTGCATGCATCATAAATAAAATGCAAACCATATATAACAGATAGAAATTCTCATAATATTCAAAGAGCGTGTGTTATACGATAATAAAGGTAATGAAAAAAGCCTGTAAATAAAACAGTATATTTTTTACTATTGTATTATAAGTATATGTGTCACTGCAAAATAATGTTTGAGTGTTATGAATGCTGAAGTAGTAATACATTTAAAAAAATCTTCATAACAACAGTAGTTCTTTAGTGCTGTTTTTCTTCTACTTACATTACAGAATATCTCCATGGATAACCTCAACATAGCACCTCTGTGTATAGACCACTTGCAGATTCTGCTCTAGGCTAAACATTCTTCTGTACATACTGGTAAATTCAACAGCCTCTTTAACATCTGAGAACAAATTAC